>NC_045154.1:107500-407500 GCF_900700415.2 Clupea harengus
ACTGGAGCCCCTGGATGAAGACCTGGAGGGCGAGCTCATGTTGTGTTGCGACGTTGATTGAAAGTGGGGTAGCCACGCTGAGTGTAGTGGCAGAGACTGGCAGCATAGGCACCCAGGCTTTCCCCCTCACTCCTGCAGTGGCTTACCAACTTGTCCCTGGCATCGTCCGCGAGGATCTGCTGGCCGAACTGGCATTGCGGCGCCCTCTTCATCAGTGGCCGCTCTGCTGGCTGTAGGTCAGTTAGACACCTACAGAACCTTGCCTTCCAGGGCAAGATCCACCTGGACCCCCGTCTCCTCCATGACTGTGCTTTGGTTTGGGCTACCCGCCGCACCTGGAGCCCAGGACGCAACATATGGTCAGCTTCATTGAGGCTCTTAGTCAGCTTCATTGAGGCTCTTAGTCAGCTTCATTGAGGCTCTTAGTATATAAGCCTTCGGCCTTGCCCCTCCTGCTGTAGCTCGTAGATGAAGTCTTCGATCTGTTGAAGCATCGTCATCTTCTGCCACTTCTGACACCAATGTAGCATCCAGCAGCAGGTTTCTTGGAAGTGACGACAAAAGCGATGTTTTCTCTTTCGCAATAGGTACGAGCAGGAAACACACATACACAATGACACACACACAACACACATATACACACACACACACACACACACACACAACACACACATACACAATGACACACACACACACAACACACATTTACACACACACACACACACACACAACACACACATACACAATGACACACACACACACAACACACATACACACACACACACACACACACACAACACACACATACACAATGACACAGGCAGGTTTAGCTTTGCACTGATGAAGACATTAACAGTAGACAGATAGCATCTCTCCCTTGTACGTCGCTTTGGACAAAAGCGTCTGCTAAATGACTAAATGTAATGTAAATGTAAATGTAAATGGCATGCCACGCCCCCCTTTTCGACTTCCTCTCACGCATCTCTGCTACATTCACAATCATTTACCTTTAGTCATTTAGCAGACGCTTTTATCCAAAGCGACTTACATATGTGCGATTTACAATGTATACACATTTTACATTGATGGCACACTGCACATCAGGAGCAATTAGGGGTTCAGCTCAAGGACACTTTGACAGGGAATCGAACTAGCAACCTTCTGATTACTAGACGACTTCTCTACCTCCTGTACCACTGTCGCCCCTACAATCACCCGAATACTGATCACACTCACCTGTCAACTTCCTAATACTGATCACACACACCTGTCAACTTCCCAATACTGATCACACTCACCTGTCACCTTCCCAATACTGATCACACTCACCTGTCACCTTCCCAATCTCCTGATTGCACTCACCTGTCACCTTCCCAATCTCCTGATTGCACGGTCACCTGCACCTGTCACTCACACTACTTTTGTGCTTCTGAATCCCGTTTATTATCTTCTGTGCTTTCTCGTTTTGGACATTCAGCTTTTGAGTCCCGTTTTCTTTGTTTTGCCCCAGTTGTTTCCCTGTCCCCTTGGCTTTGGCTCTCCTAATCAACCACCATCACTCTTACATCCTTTGTGTCGCCTGAAGTCCATGACATAAATGTGTTGTTATGAGTGATATTATACGGCTGCAAGATTATGTATGTGCCATGTTTTTTTGCAGTACATCTGTCACGTTTGCACTGAACCCAGCTCCGGCCACGCCCCCCTTTTCGACTTTTCGACTTTTTGACTCACATACCTCCACTACAGCCTCAATCACCTTCCAAATCCCCTGATCGCCTGCACCTGCCTCAGTCACCTTCCCAATGACGTACACCTGACCCGTCCCTACTTGTACTCCTCACTTCCCTGTCTAGCCTCTTCTTACTATGGACTAAACGTCCAAAGGCAATGGGCTCCTGACATCTTCCTCGTCTCTGGATTCCGTCTCCAGTTCATCACCTCTTCATCCCTGATCTCCTTCGTCTCCTGCAGTGTTGTTGCCGTTCCTCGCCCCTGCGCTCTGTTTCCAGAGGTTTCCCTCTGTGTTTCTGTTCTGGCCCAGCACAGTCTTTTCCCATCGTTTGAAGACCTTCTGAGTTCCATTCTGTAAACTCCTCAGTTTAGATAGAAATATCCTGAGTTCTGTTCGGAAATCTTCTTAGTTAAGAACATTCTGAGTTCATGTTTTTCCAGTGTTAGAAAGATGTCAATTTTGGTTATGGTTTAGTATCATTGTGAGTTTAGTGGTTTAATCCTTTTGGAAACTTCAGAGCGTTCACCCTGTCAGTCTGAGCGTCTTCCCTGCCTTTTTCCCATTCCCCTTTCCCTGGCTGTTTCGACAATAACGACTCTGAACATATTAAACTATACAAAATGAAATGGGGGTATTTCTTATTTTCCCTTTTGAGAATCACAACCAAATTCAGTGACTACTTTCTCAACACACCTGTATGATGCAGAATAAGCTTAATAAAAGTGTCCACAAGTCTAATCAATGCACTTTTGCCCCTCACAGTACTCTAGCTTACATTTACGTTTACATTTACATTTAGCAGACGCTTTTGTCCAAAGCGACGTACAAGGGAGAGAACAGTCAAGCTAAGAGCAATACAAACCTGATGTAACAATAAATAAATACTACTTTACATAAGAAATAGAAAAACGACATAGAAAGACTTCTAGTCGTCCATTCCGTGTGTGCTCTCAAACAAAACAGTTTTTCATACACGGTCCTGGCTCTGCAAAGGGGAAACTAACAAAGTGGCTCTGATCAAACCATAAACAATTCCATTCTATCAATGCCAATTATCCCATTTACATTTACATTTACATTTAGTCATTTAGCAGACGCTTTTGTCCAAAGCGACGTACAAGGGAGAGAATATTCAAGCTACGAGCAATAGAACCTGGTGTAACAATAAATAAATACTACTTTACATAAGAAATATAACAAAATGAAATAAAAAAGAAAGAAAGAAGTGCAGAAATGTTACTGCTGTAATTGCAAGTTACGCACTAGTCGAAGTGCCAGTTAGGACGGGAAGTGCTCTCTGAAGAGTTGGGTCTTCAAAAGCTTCTTAAAGGTAGAGAGGGACGCCCCTGCTCTGGTAGTGCTGGGTAGTTCATTCCACCAACATGGAACTACAAATGAGAATAGTCTGGACTGCCGTGCTTGCACAGACGGCAGTGCCAAACGACGCTCACTAGAAGAGCGTGGTCAATGAGCACAGTGCACAGTGCAGCCTTCAGACAGGACAGAAAACACGCTCGGTCAGATACATGGCCTACTGCAACCTCATAATAATGCCCACAGATTTTGTGAGGCGACAGTGGTACAAGAGATAGAGAAGTCGTTTAGTAATCAGAAGGTTGCTAGTTCGATTCCCTGTTGAAGCGTCCTTGAGCAAGGCACTGAACCCCTAATTGCTCCTGATGTGCAGTGTGCCATCAGTGTAAAATGTAAAATGTGTATACATTGTAAGTCTCACATATGTAAGTCGCTTTGGATAAAAGCGTCTGCTAAATGACTAAATGTAAATGTGAAGGTACTTGATATGTAATGTGTGGACAACCAGAAAAATGATATCAAACCCATGCTGCTAATTCAGAATTAAGAGCTCTGAAAACAGACTACATATGAAATGACCTTCCTGGGATAATTTTCTATCAGTGGCCTGAATAAAAAAATATCTATATCAAATGTTATGTAGAAACATCACAAATGGCAGATGTGGCATAAGTCAGGCCATGTTGACCTAAAAACTATTCTGCCACCCCAAAAACTACTAGCTTTTTCTAACAACACAGTACACCAGAACTATCTTGATGGGAATAATTTCCAGTAGTACTCTGCATATCCATATGGAAATACCACAAATGTTGGGAGTGGCATAAATCAGAACATACTGATTGCATTTTTTCAAAGCCATGGAAAATCTTCCACTGGGTGTGGTTAAGAGAACACTGCAATGACTGAGAGGCTGAGCACATGTTTGTCCTCTCGACTGCACAGCCAATAGAAGTTCAACTTCAAATTCCTCCAAGTCTCCATGGTGCATTGTGTGCTTAGAGGTTATATTGCAGGGACAGAAATACCAACAAAGAAGTACCATCCATCGCTGCAAGAGAAGAGATCATGAGACTGGGGCAAGTCAATGGGGCCTACACAGACAGTTAATGGAATGGGAAAAGCTCTGTTACTTTGCATGACAACTGCTTCTATCACAGCTCACTCTATATAAGTGTTTGTCTGACATTTAGTTATACAACAAAATAGGATATCATTCCAAAAAATTCTTCAAAGTTCTCTGAAGCAGTATTTTTTTAAGTAAGTGGTCTCTCCCATAGTTTCACACGGCAGCTTTCTTTTGCTGCAGTTTACACAACTTTCCTTTCTGTGGCCTCCCATCCCCCGTCTCTCTATGGAATGTACCACACACACATACACACAGCAGGGAGAGGGGAGGAACTGTATCAGAGATTACATTCTTCACTCGTGTACTGAGCTACACCCAAAGGCAGTACCTTGTCTTGTAGTACCCACACACACTGTGCGTCTCATGAAAGGCCGTGCTTGTTTTTAAAAACAGCCACCTCTGGGATGAGAATGTTCCAGCAGTGCTGTGAAAGGCCTGTGTAAAAGTCAGCCGTGCCTGGGAATGCATGTGCCTGTATACTATGTGCTGCAGGAGACACCTGGGTTTAAATAGAGATGAACTAAACTGACAGGCAAATCGTCCCCCCTCAGAGGGGTACCCCTCAAATCGTCCCCCCTCAGAAAGGTACCCCTCGAATCGTCCCCCCTCAGAAAGGTACCCCTCAAATCGTCCCCCCTCAGAAAGGTACCCCTTTTTCAGCTGGGTTCCGCTCACAATTTCTGGTTAACCCTTTCCAGCCAGCCCATTCTAATTCTTTGCTAAAGTACTTATGACATTCAAGCTTATATACTATATCTGCCATCTAATCACCAATTCTATCCTTGAAAGGTGTTTGTAAGGTGACATATTAAATACGAGATGACATCATTGATGAAGTGGTTTGTCTCGTGGATGTTTCTCAATCCTTGGAGACAAAACACAGGTTTGATAAATCAATTGACTCTATGTTCAATTCAATTCAATTCAATTCAACTTTATTTCGCCATGTATACAGATACTAGGAATTTTTTTTGGTATTCTCCATGCAGGCTATAGTATCACCAAACTATCTCCTGCACGAGATCTCCACGGCCGCTACACAAGCGCCACCGGAAATGGATACATTTACATTTTTAGGGAGGACCGGAGGACTTTGCATCTTCTTCACTTTCACATCAACTGAGGGTAAAACATGTATAAACTGACATCATGGTCTTAATTATAACGGTCTATCAAAGTTATTACTTGAAAAGCAGTTTTATTTAGTGCCAGTAATTTGACAGGGAGAGTATGTGTGTTTCACTGCATGCCAATCAGTTAAAAAAACAACTTTTATACCATATTTTCCACAACTATAAACCACACAGTATATAAACCGCATTACAGTATTTTATGTAATTTTATGGAACAAACATGTGTTTAGACCACACCTGTGTATTAACCGCAGTTTATTCAATGTAATCAATCATCCTGTCACGTAACACTAAATGACGTCTAGTTGTGGTGCGAATGCTACACCCTCTCCTCGCACGTATACACACACACAGGCCACCTAATTTCCACTCACAGTGAAAACCACGCATTTATTAAGCGTTTGTGTTATGGTTATGGACGTGGTAGAATCGTTAATAGATCCCCTGGCAACCACTGAGTTAAAGTGGTTGGAGAAGGGGGAGGGGGAGGGGGGGGGGGGGGGGGGGGGACTTCACCCCCTTCATTCACTGTATTGATATCAGAGTAAGCTCTTGCTCCACTGATGTCCCATTGGTTAATGTTAATGGTTGTGACCACTCTGAACCCAAGACTGCCTTTTATTGGCGATTTTGAGAAATTAGACTTTGCTTGCTCAGCCAACCTGAGTTTCATTTGCATGACATGATAGCTAGTTATCTAGCTGATGTTACCGTCTTCTCAAATTAACACAAGTACAAACCCTCTGGGTGCCTTAGCAGCTTCATATTAACATGAGTTCATATTCACTTCATATTACACATGCTAGCAACTACCAACTGTTAGATGGAATAGATGGATACTTTATTAATCCTGAGGAAAATGTAGGTCATCCATAGTAGCTTATACACTTATGCACTTGTGCAACTCACAGACATACGTATATACATAAATCACATACACATAGGGAGAACATATGTTAAGATAGTTCCCTAAGCTAGAGATAGCAAGTATAGTTCATAGCTTTTTACCTGACACATTAATGGGATTCGTATGAAAGAGGGAGAGAGACCCATTCTACCCAGCAGTGTTACTATCTTCCAGGCGGAAAAAGACTGCACCCAAGTGTTAACCGCAAGGTTGCAGAAATTTTACAAAATCAATTTATAAACCGCGGTTAACAGTATGGAAATGATGGTATGAGGTAGTCTGTCAGGTAATGTTATAGCTGCTCAGGTGTGATGGTAGGAGTCAGAACTCTGAAAACCTCCATTTTATTTGTGTGGCACCAATAACAATTGAGATTGTCTCTAGGTGCTCACATGATGTGTCCAGTGCAGCATTCTCTTCTTTGTCTCTCTCGGTCACGGTTTAGGCCCATTTAGATCAGAAACTAACCTAGGTAACTTCATATTGTGAAATATTTTGTTATTCCATTGAAGTTCGTAGCATATTTTACTATTGTGTGTGCCCAGATAGGAAACACCCTCGGTTATTACTGAAACTACTTTTAAATCATAATCAAAAATCAAAAGGATTTCAATTGTGTTTCAACCGATTTTAAACCACAGCAATTGACAATTAATATATCCAAATATTGTGAAAATGTCAGAAATACATGGTCAAAGAATACAGGATACAGATATATTATCATAGGATAACCCTGAGTTGCTCTATATGAATGTGAATAAGATGGCACATTTTTCATAGATGTGAAGGAAAATTGGTTAGTTTGCAAGTCATCAGTTTGGCGGCGAAAGTGGCAGTTGAGGAATGTCAGGTAGCTCCAGGTCGCGACCTTTACCCTCTGTGGTGCTTTACAATCCTGCTGTGTGATCAACAGTTTTAGAAACCTTTCCTTGATCACCGTGTGTCATTCATAATTAGCTAATAAGTTAGTTATTAGTTATAGTTTAGTTACCAGTACTGTTCAACGCAAACTTCTTCTGAATATTCTGTCAGCTCTCCAATGACCATGCTTTTAGTGAAAGGGATTGTTCTTAGTGGTGAAAACTGATTAACCTTTATTCATTTTATTATCTTATCTTTATTCCACCTGATCCCGTGTAGTGCTCTTGTAAAGATGGTTGCAATGTCATCGTTGTTCTTTTGTTATTGTCATTTAGACTAACTTTTCATTGAGGGTTTTTGGAGACAAAGACAGAAACATTGACCGTCATCACCATAAAAACATATGAGAGTACCAAGGAAAACATTGACATACCACATGTGTTATTGTTATTTTCACCCCTCTTCTGTTCCAGTAGGTAGACACATGGTAGCTGCCATATCTGGCGAACAAAGACCCAGGTTCAATTTGTGGGTAAAATAGGATACTTTTCTAAGTCACTGGACAAAAACATCTGTGAAATACCTGACCTTTACATTTTTAACGGGACAGATTTATTTTCTGTGGGATGTGTTTATGTGAGATGTGTGGCACACTGGATCTATGCTAAACTTTTTGCAAGATTATCAAATGCCACAGATCATTATTCTTATTACTATTCAATGTACTGGAAAGTACGTAAGCTGATTGTCTATAGGTAATACAAAATAATTACAAAAATACAATTTGTGCCATCAGTAGCCATACCAGAAAAAAGGAACACTCTATAAATGTGTGTCACCATTTATTGTTCTCTAAATACAATGTAAACTTTGCTATTTGGCCTACAAAAGCTTTGTTAGCTGGTGTTGGGGCTTTCTGTGCCGCAGAATCAGGGTGGTACTGCCTTGTCTTGTCTGTTTTAGGTACAGACAAGTTGGAACCCAAAAGCACGACAACAGACACAGTGTGTAGCAGAAGTTATTTTACTTCGTATTTCAAACAGGGTCAAAACCAGGAAATCCATCCAGTGTACAAACAATCCAACAAGGAGCAGGCAGAGTAATCAGAATCCGATGGACAGGCAGGCACGGTCAGAACCGGGAGATCAAACAATCCAGCAGACAAATCCGACGAAGGGCAGGCTCGATCCAAGATACAGTCCAACGGTCTAAACACAGGGTAGTCAGGTTATAGAAAACTAACAATCGCGAGATAGTTTGGCAAAAACACACAAGACAATCTGGCAGAGAACAAGTGAGAGTGGACAGGTATAAATACACGGATACTAATGAGGAGATGAGTTGCAGGTGCAGAGATGGGCGGAGAATACCAGGTGAGAGAGATGAGGAGATTGCCAGGCATGTGGGAGTGACCGGTTCTGAAATGACAGAAGATGGTGATAAGATACAAAACCAGATGAAAAAAAACTAGAATTCAGGGGAATTCGTGACAAATTCAGAATATTATTATACACACATGGCATTTGCATTGCAATGATAAAAAAAAAATACTTTTATGATAGCCAAAACATGCATGCTTTGTCAGTGCTTGACAAGATCTTGCGTAATGTCATGCGACAATCTGCCGGTGATTTCCTTCGCACGCGTGGTACCCCATTCAAAACCAGAGTAGGCTAAATTAACAGATATTGCCTAGGAAAAGTGATATGCGTGATAGCCCGGTGAGCGTCTCCGCTCCGTTGCGCAAACTAAATGCTGTGTGTGTTTTGTGCCACTTCAAATATTTCTAAATTATGCCAGGGGGAATATTGAGATTTCGGAATATTGGGCTTTCGGAACACTGGGCCGTCCCCACTGCCCTCCTGCATGGTGCTACAGATACGGAGAGACGCTCTGTACGCTCAAGTAAGGTACGTGGGGTTCAGACCTGCCCTTGATTGAACCTTGACATGCCGGCTATCACTTCCAGCTTGTAAGATTTTTCAAACTGGGCAGAGAGATCCTCAGGGATGGGATAAGAGAAGAGAGAGAGAACTATTTCACAGAAATCTTCATGCTTTTGCAGTAGGCACAATATACAGTGGGGAAAATAAGTATTTGAACCCCTGCCGATTTCGCAAGTTTGACCACTTGCAAAGAAATGTGTGATCTATAATTGTAATGGTAGGTGTATTTTAACAGTGAGAAACAGAATATCAACAAACAAATCCAGAAAACTGCATTTTATAACATTTATGACTTTATTTGTATTTGATGCAGAAAATAAGTATTTGAACCCCCAAGCAAACAGCAAGAATTCTGGCTCCCAATGACCAGTTATGTGCCCAAGAAGCACACAGATTAGTCCTCATTAGGCCTAACAAGGTACACCTGATCTCAACTGGTGACGTGTATAAAAGAAACCTGTCCAAAGAATCATACTTCACACCTTCAACCTCACCACCATGGGCAAGACCAAAGAGTTGACCAAGGACGTCAGAGATAAGATTGTAGACCTGCACAAGGCTGGAATGGGTTACAAAACCATCGGCAAGCAGCTTTGGTGAGAAGCAGACAACTATTGGTGCGATTATTCGTTAATGGAAGCAACACCAAACAACTGTCCATCGCTCTGGGTCTGGGGCTACATGCAAGATATCCCCTCGTGCGGTATCGGTGATCATCCGAAAGGTGCAGAATAACCCCAGAACTACACAGGGGGAGCTTGTGAATGATCTCAAGACAGCTGGGACCACAGTCACCAAGAAAACCATTGGCAACACACTACGCCGTAATGGTTTGAAGTACTGCAGCACTCGCAAGGTCCCCCTGCTCAAGGAAGCACATGTACAGGGCAGTCTGAAGTTTGCCAATGAACACTTAAATGATTCTAAGCAGACTTGGGAGACAGGATGTGGTCAGATGAGACCAAAATCAAGCTCTTTGGCATCAACTCGACTTGCCGCGTTTGGAGGGGGAAGAATGCTGAATATGACACCATCCCCACCGTCAAGCATGGAGGTGGAAACATTATGCTTTGGGGCTGTTTCTCTGCCAAGGGTACAGGACGACTCCACTGCATCGAGGGGACTATGGATGGGGCCATGTAACGTGGAATATTGGGCTTGAACCTCATTCCCTCATTCCCTCCCATTGAAAACGCAACCTTAAGGATTTGGAGAGGATCTGCAAAGAGGAGTGGACCAAAATCCCTCCTGAGATGTGTGTAAACCTGGTGACCAACTACAAGAAAAGTCTGATGTCTGTGCTTGCCAACAAGGGTTATTCCACCAAGTACTAAGTCATGTTTTGCTAGGGGTTCAAATACTTATTTTCTGCATCAAATGCAAATTAAGTCATAAATGTTATAAAATGCAGTTTTCTGGATTTTTTTGTTGATATTCAGTTTCTCACTGTTAAAATACACCTACTATTACAATTATAGATCACACATTTCTTTGCAAGTGGTCAAACTTGCTAAATCGGCAGGGGTTCAAATACTTTTTTTCCCCACTGTATCATGTGTCCTGTTAAGCTATTTTACATCATACAACATTTGAGTAATGTGAATAATGAATAAGTGGGATCATTTATTGTGGAACCACATCGTTTTTGCTTATGAAGGCTCCTGGATGCAACTTTCTTCCATAGCTTTCCACCTGTAACTAGCTACTCTAGCTATGTAGCTAGAGGGGAAATCTTTCTGTTGTGTGCTGCCATCTAGTGGACAAAATGCTGTACGAGTTAATCAGCTAACAGCAAATTGATACCATTGTCTTGCTTAATGTACCTACTGAATGGGTCGCCTTCATCATTATCAAAAAAATTGCTCCTCCTGAGAATTATTTCAGGAGCCGCCACTGCTGCAGGGGTGCACCTTCTGCGTACGATGAATAGATGATGATAGAAACACACAAGTAGATTACATTCGTTTTGTGAAATATGAAAATATTTTATAACCTAATCTTATCTGGCTGGCTAAACACTAACTTTACACTATGGCGAATGGTGACATTATCAGCTAGAATAATGTTGTCAAGTCAGTGTACCATATCAAAGCACACAATTGGTGTGAACAGCACCAAGAACATGAACCTCAGGTGCACTCGATGTAACATCTTGGGATGTTGTATTTGTTCATCTGTTAATGTAGCAGAGAAACCGGAACTGCCAGTCCTTGATGCCGGTCGGCCTTAGGGTAGCTGGCTATGTGCTAGGATAGCTGAAACCTGTGTGTGACAAAATGACGTTGCATTTTTAAATCATGCTATTTTGAGTTACTCAGAACTATTCAACCACAAAGGGGTGGATACACCAAAAGCTGCTGAGTGGGGAGGAGGAGGAGGAGGAGATAGAGGAGGAGGAGAAGGAGGAGGAGAATGCCCTCATCCTCCGTTTGGTAAGTAACATGTAACTTGATCACATCTACTTCTACTCATCACCAACGCCTACTTAAAGAGCTAGGGCTGAGGGGCAAGGAGCTGCACAAAGCCACCAGAGAGCTGTCTGAGGAAGCAGAGAAGGCAAGTTTTTGGCTTTGGTTAAGGAGGCGTGACAAGGCATGGGGAGCGAGCAACTCCTGAGAAAGGCTAGCTGCGGGGGGTGACTGGGAGACGTCCCTGTTCACTGCCCCGCCACCAGGAGATGTTCCGGGATAAGGGGTGAAACATCTGTGAAAGGTGGTCCCCGGCTGACGACCCCGCAGCTAGCCCAAAGGGCACCGGTGGAGGTGCGGCAGGCCTAGAGCCTAGCAGGTTTTACCATCTACCTGTTCACACTAACTAAGGGGAATAGGGCTAGCACTTAGCCTTTCATATAACATTTTATACGTACATAGTTTTCATATTATACTGATTATTTAGATCCTATATCGTTTTGCATAAAATGAATTGTATGTCTCTAGTCTGAAATGGTCTGAAATAAATATATATTTAATCCATTTTAATTATTATATACTATATGTTTACTAGTGACAAAATTCAGCAGTCAGGTGAAAGAGTGGTTGGAACCTAAAGCTGTTATACTTTAATCACCCAATGAGATGAAGGAACCTAAAGCTGTTATACTTTAATCACCCAATGAGATGAAGGAACCTAAAGCTGTTATACTTTAATCACCCAATGAGATGAGAGGAGTGAAGCAAGTGAGTGAGAGCAGGAGAGAGCAAGTCTGTCTGGGCGAGACATCTTCAAAAAGCCTGTCTGGGCTTATCTCACACACACACACCCCACAGCCTCCTCTCATGGTGGAGCCAGAGGGTGAGAGGGTGGAGTGCAGAGTCTGATAGTCCAATGGTGGTGTGGAGGCGCTCTAGGAGGATAGTGTGGTCCACTGTGTCAAATGCAGCAGTCAGGTCCAGGAGGATGAGGAGTGAGGGTGATCCTGCATCGGCTGTCATCAGCAGGTCCTTCGTCACCCTGAGCAAAGCTGTTTCAGTGCTGTGGGCTGAACGAAATCCTGATTGAAATTTTTCAAACAAGTTGTTGGGTTTGAGGTGGTCCTGAAGTTGAGAAGCAACTACCTTCTCCAACACCTTGGACAGGAAGGCAAGGTTTGAGATAGGCCTGTAGTTGCCTAGAACCTCCGGGTCCAGGGTGGGTGGAGGGTGGAGGACTAAATGGAAATCACGACTAAATCCATGAACACAGAAGGCTCAACAGTGGTTTCGATAGGATGCACAAAAGAGGAATGTTTTTAGTCTTTAGACTTAATGGAAAGGGTGCTTCTTGGATGGAGACCGGAAGATTAATCCATATGAGGGGGCTGGATAGTAGAAGGCTCTGCCTCCTGTTGTGCTTTCTGATACTCTTAGAATTACAAGAAGACCTGCGCTGACAGACAGACTGTGCAGACAGAGGGGTGGTGTGTGTGTGTGTGTGTGTGTGTGTGCGTGTGCGTGCGTGCGTGCGTGCGTGCGTGTGTGTGTGTGTGTGTCTGTGTGGATGGATGTTAGTGAGATGCTATCAGGTGTGGATGGATGGATGGATGTTAGTGAGATGCTATCAGGTGTGGATGGATGTTAGCGAGATGCTATCAGGTGTGGATGGATGGATGTTAGTGAGATGCTATCAGGTGTGGATGGATGGATGTTAGTGAGATGCTATCAGGTGTGGATGGATGGATGGATGTTAGTGAGATGCTATCAGGTGTGGATGGATGGATGGATGTTAGTGAGATGCTATCAGGTGTGGATGGATGTTAGTGAGATGCTATCAGGTGTGGATGGATGGATGGATGTTAGTGAGATGCTATCAGGTGTGGATGGATGTTAGCGAGATGCTATCAGGTGTGGATTGATGGATGTTAGCGTGATGCTATCAGGTGTGGATGGATGTTAGCGAGATGCTATCAGGTGTGGATGGATGGATGTTAGTGAGATGCTATCAGGTGTGGGTGGATGTTAGTGAGATGCTATCAGGTGTGGATGGATGGATGTTAGTGAGATGCTATCAGGTGTGGATGGATGGATGGATTAACATCCATCCATCCATCCAGATGCTATCAGGTCCATCCACACCTGATAGCATCTGGATGGATGGATGGATGTTAGCGAGATGCTATCAGGTGTGGATGGATGTTAGTGAGATGCTATCAGGTGTGGATGGATGGATGGATGTTAGTGAGATGCTATCAGGTGTGGATGGATGTTAGCGAGATGCTATCAGGTGTGGATGGATGGATGGATGTTAGTGAGATGCTATCAGGTGTGGATGGATGGATGGATGTTAGTGAGATGCTATCAGGTGTGGATGGATGGATGGATGTTAGCGAGATGCTATCAGGTGTGGATGGATGGATGGATGTTAGTGAGATGCTATCAGGTGTGGATGGATGTTAGCGAGATGCTATCAGGTGTGGATGGATGGATGTTAGTGAGATGCTATCAGGTGTGGATGGATGTTAGCGTGATGCTATCAGGTGTGGATGGATGTTAGCGTGATGCTATCAGGTGTGGATGGATGGATGGATGTTAGTGAGATGCTATCAGGTGTGGATGGATGTTAGTGAGATGCTATCAGGTGTGGATGGATGTTAGCGTGATGCTATCAGGTGTGGATGGATGGATGGATGTTAGTGAGATGCTATCAGGTGTGGATGGATGGATGTTAGTGAGATGCTATCAGGTGTGGATGGATGTTAGCGAGATGCTATCAGGTGTGGATGGAAGGATGGATGGATGTTAGCGAGATGCTATCAGTTGTGGATGGATGTTAGTGAGATGCTATCAGGTGTGGATGGATGGATGGATGTTAGCGAGATGCTATCAGGTGTGGATGGATGGATGGATGTTAGCGAGATGCTATCAGGTGTGGATGGATGGATGTTAGCGAGATGCTATCAGGTGTGGATGGATGGATGGATGTTAGCGAGATGCTATCAGGTGTGGATGGATGGATGTTAGCGAGATGCTATCAGGTGTGGATGGATGGATGTTAGCGAGATGCTATCAGGTGTGGATGGATGTTAGCGAGATGCTATCAGGTGTGGATGGATGGATGTTAGCGAGATGCTATCAGGTGTGGATGGATGTTAGCGAGATGCTATCAGGTGTGGATGGATGGATGTTAGCGAGATGCTATCAGGTGTGTGTGGATGGATGTTAGTGAGATGCTATCAGGTGTGGATGGATGTTAGCGAGATGCTATCAGGTGTGGATGGCTGGACAGTTTCAATCTGAAATGACCTGACGTTGGTAAAGATAGTTTGCTATTAGCCAAGAATTACAAAAAAACTTTGCTCACTTAAGGCTCTATGTCATGGTTATATGTCATGTCATGGATGGGTGTACCTCTGATTTTTACTGAGAAAACCTTAAATGGACTTTCAAGCTGCTTTGTAAAGTGCAGTTTATTCCATTTATTAGGGTGACCATATTTGAGTTTGTGAAAAAGAGGACACTTCGTCGCGGGGGAGGGGGCGTGATAGAGGATAGCATACAGATGACCCCACCCTCTCCCCCCGCAACGAAGTTTTGACATATTTTGCACATACAGATGACCCCGCCCTCTCCCCCCGCTACGAAATTTTGACATCTTTTACACATGCAGATGTCATGTGCTGTTGCAAACGATGCAACTAGTGGAAGCTGCTAGGTGCTCAGTGTTGCCAGATTAGAAATGGCAAAGTATTGTACCAAATGCTCAAAATTATCGTCTTTGGAGGATAATTATCGTGCAACTGGCAACACTGAGAGGGCGGTCGACCAATGACAGTTCTCTCTACAGTCAGAGCTCGTGCAAGAAGGTGGAACGTAAGGGAGATACCCCTTCCAAAACTTGTAAGGGCGTAAAAACTAGTTTGTGAAGGACCCAGAGAACCACAAATATCCGACGAGGCAAAATCCCGGACGTTTTTGGAATCCCTGCCGGACGCATTTTTAGGTCTCAAAAAGAGGACATGTCCGGGTAAAAGAGGACGTCTGGTCACCCTACATTTATGTCTTGCATGCACATACAACATACACATCAGAATCATTTTAATTATTATATACTATATGTTTACTAGTGACAAAATTCAGCAGTCAGGTGAAAGAGTGGTTGGAACCTAAAGCTGTTATACTTTAATCACCCAATGAGATGAAGGAACCTAAAGCTGTTATACTTTAATCACCCAATGAGATGAAGGAACCTAAAGCTGTTATACTTTAATCACCCAATGAGATGAGAGGAGTGAAGCAAGTGAGTGAGAGCAGGAGAGAGCAAGTCTGTCTGGGCGAGACATCTTCAAAAAGCCTGTCTGGGCTTATCTCACACACACACACCCCACAGCCTCCAATTCAATTTCATTTATATAGCGCCATAACAATAAAATTGTCTCAATGTGCTTTACAGAGCCCAGTGCCTGAAATGCCCTTAGAGCAAGCACAATGGCGACAGGGGCAAGAAAAAGACTTTAAGCAGAACGGCGGCACATAAGGGGGACCCATCTGCTGGGTGTGGAGATAAAATGGGGGGGGGGGGGCAACAAGTGGTAAATGTACATAATACATACAAAACAGCTTAGTGGGTATTACTATTACTATTACAGGGGTAAGTAGAATAGGAACAGAAAAACATGACTGGTGGCAATTATCATCGCAGGAAAATGCTAGCATAGAGTGTGGGGTACAATAAGTGTATGACTACAGGTAGATCGGGTGGAGAGACTACAGCAGCATCCCCCAGTGAAGATTTTGAGGGGAAGAAAGAAACAAAGTGAGTGGGTAGAGTTCGGCTGCCAATATGCGTGGAGGTACTTGATGGATATGGTGATGAGGAACAATGGACCTCATTCTCGAACATTTTCTTAAGTGTCTTCTTAAATATTTCCGTATGAACTTCGAAACACCAACCGGATTCATGAACGCCTGGAAATGAGTTCTTAAACAGCCAAAGTGTTCTTAGCTGTGCACTGATTCTTAAATTGAACGCGCGTTCTCGTACACCTGAATTTGCATACATTGCAACATTGTATACTTTTACAGAATGTAGATGTGTCCAGTCTATTCCACTATGGCTATATCCACGCGATTGAGTTTAGTGCAACGTGAAACGTAATTGTTAATGATACAAATATTCTCGTATTCATTATTATTATAATTATCTAAATCCGAGGATGTCTGTAGAATTGATGTGAACGCAATCACCAACGATTTCTCACAAATTCAGCCCTTAAGAACATGGGCCCACTCCAATCTATTGGTGATTTATATAAAAAAAACTATTCATTTAAAAATTGTCTGTCAAAATGTCCGGTCACACTAAACTATAATGTAGGCTATCCCTAAAAACAATATCAAAACATTTGTGTTTTACCTTAAAAGCCGTGTCCTGTCTCAGGCTAGCATCCAAATAAATTCATCTCACATCAAAAAGTTTGATCAGTCTTGTCAATCTCACGCAAATAAGCCTCGGAAGTTTGCAACCTTGAAAAACCTAACTCAGCTAGTTTGTAATAAATAACACTGTCCAATGTATATTAAGCATGTTGCCATTTTAAATTACACCTACTCCACATTCAAATGCTTAGAAAACAATGTATATAGGCTGATTCAAATGTGTCATTCTTTTTTTGTTGTCATTCTTTAGTTATGTTCGCGTTTATCTCCGATGTCACAATAAATACAACTACGATGAGTCATATTTGTGTAAAATCTTGTTGTATTTCTCTACCTTGTCAGTCGACATGCTTCTTTTGGCTTCTTCCGTTGTCTTTGCCGGTCCCATATCCTTCAGATTGTCAACAAATACACACGTACCCTGTCCATTAGGGGGTCTCGAAGTGATTTGTATTTACGACAGGGGTGTAAAAGTCAGCTACACTCCGGAACTTTAGGGGGGACCTCAGTAGAAAACAATTCTTCCGGAATGGGGCTTTAAGGCTTATTCAGAATCAGAATCAGGTTTTATTGGCCAAGTAAGTTTGCACAAACAAGGAATTTGACTTGGTAAAGTGACTCTCAGTGTGCTTACACAAAATATACAAAACAATACAATACAATACAATACAAACAAACAAACAGTGCAACAGTGCAATGGACTAAGGAGTTTAAAAAAGTATGTACGGAATGGCTATATACAGTAGCTGTGAAATGTTGCACAACAGTAGTGCAAAGAAGAAGTGGAGAGTACAGGGATAAATATATAAATATAAATATATATGCTACAGTGGGTTAGTTGTTCAGTAGTGAGACGGCGGGGGGGAAGAAACTGTTTTTGTGTCTGGAGGTTTTGGCGAACAGTGATCTGTAGCGTCTACCAGAGGGGAGGAGTTTGAATAATTCATGCAAGAAACTGAAATTGTTCAAAGGAGCACATCCTCCTCACAACAATGCAAACTACAGTACCAGTCAAAAGTTTGGACACACCTTCTCATTTTTTGAGAAGTGTTTTCTTTACTTTTATTATTTTCTTTTTTTGTTTAGTACATCATTCCATATGTGTTCTTTCGTAGTTTAAATGTCTTCAGTAGAAATCTACAATGTAAAAAATAATAAAAGTAAAGAAAACACTTCTCCAAAAAATTAAAGGTGTGTCCAAACTTTTGACTGGTGCTGTAGCTCTAGCCAGGATACCACTATGCAGGTAAGAGGGGGAAAAAACATCTGAACATCTAGTATGAGAAACAGATGCCTCACAGGTTCTCAGCTGGCAGCTTTACTCACATTTACATTTAGTCATTTAGCAGACGCTGTTATCCAAAGCGACTTACATATGTGCGACTTACAATGTATACACATTTTACATTTACACTGATGGCACACTGCACATCAGGAGCAATTAGGGGTTCAGTGCCTTGCTCAAGGACACTTCGAAAGGGAAACGAACGAGCAACCTTCTGATTACTAAACGACTTATTTACCTCCTGTACCACTGCCACCACTGCCGCCACTACTCACAAAGCACCAGTCTGGTCCACAGCAGTGAAAAGACTGGAATGCTAGCCTTCTAGGCAGAGTTTCAAAGAAGAACAAGCCTTCCAAGACTGACCAAATGAAAGGAAAGAATTCTATTTGCAAAGGAGACAGATACTGGGTGGATGATGATTGAAAATATATTATAGTTGAGATGTTTGGATCACAGAGAAGAAGCTTTGTGAGGTGTGGAACGAAGGGAAATATGGTGGAGAGGTGCTTGACACCGTCTCCCACGCATTGAAGAGGAAGAATGTGATGGCCTTGGATTTGCTTTTGGTGCTGCTAAAGTATGTTTGTACAGGTCTGCTTGTAAAGTAAGACTGTACAGAGCAATCTCTGGAGTCACAGCAATCTCAAAGTAATCTTTAACAAGGAAGACTGTTACTCCATTTGACCAGAACTCCATCGCCATGCCATTCCCCATGGGCGCACGCTGGAGCCAGATTCAATTACACCAGATCAAAATAAAAAGCATGAAACACAATGTAATGGCAAGACTGTGCAAATGAGGACCCCCTCGAAAACGAGATGCTGCATCTCAAGGGGTTATCCTCCAAACAATACATTTCAAATTTCAAATTTCAAATGAAATGTAAGGTGTGCATAGGGCATTGCCACTCAAAAGAAGAGCGTTCTCTGAGGGGAGTCATTATAGATGGTTATTGCGGTGGGCACTTGCCACAACAGACTGCTAAAAGATATTTACATTACATTTAAATTTAGCAGACGCTTTTATCCAAAGCGACTTACATATGTGCGGCTTACAATGTATACACATTTTTTACATTTACACTGATGGCACACTGCACATCAGGAGCAATTAGGAGTTCAGTGCCTTGCTCAAGGACACTTCGACAGGGAATCGAACCAGCAACCTTCTGATTACTAAACGACTTCTTTACCTCCTGTACCACTGTCGCCCTAATATGCAACATCTTGCTGCACACATTAAGTCTGAGGTATACAGGGTGAGAAGAGCCGTGTGTGACTACCATCCCCTGCAGTGCTCCCGCGCTACTAACCACCTGCTCAGACACACACTGTGGTCTGCCCATCAGTGAGTCAACGGTCCAGGACGTCGCGGAGGTTTCCACCTGCATATTTTTGAGACTTCTTATGCAGCAGGACAGGCTAGAACGTGTTAAAGGCAATGGAGAAATCGTAGACAATGATCTCCTCACAGTGCTGCCTGCTTTGTCCAGGTGAGAGTAGGCGAAGCTGAAGCAGGTAAATGATGATGGCATCTTCAATCCCAACTTGGGGGGCAGTAGGTACTCTGACGTGGGTTGAGAGAGGCGCTCGCTCACCTGAGGTCTGAGACGGGCCAAAAACCAGTCTACTCCAGGACTTGGGATGGGGGATGTAAAGGGGAAAGCAGTCTGAAGTCATCATCATGGGGCAGATGGAAACGACTTCTTTGGTAGCGTAGCAAGGCAGGATGTTTTCCACCGCACCGGAACCCTCTCCCCTCTCCTGTCTCAGGCCCCCCCACACAGCTGGTTCACACAGACCTTCAGTGCTGTAGAGCCCCCCCACACAGCTGGTTCACACAGACCTTCAGTGCTGTAGAGCCCCCCCACACAGCTGGTTCACACAGACCTTCGGGACTCCATACCATCCGGGCTTGCAGCCTCACTCTGGTGCGGTCTCTCAGGCTGCCTCTTCATCTGGTGGGTGAAGGAGGAAGAGGAGGGGGAGGGGGGGGGGCTCAGTGTCTCTTGGTGTGAGTGTGGTGGCTAGTGGGGGAGGTGTTTATGTTGAAGTCCATGCTGGAGTTGAGGGGTGGGGGGTGGGTGGGGGAGGCACAGTGTGAGTCATTGGTCCTGATCACCGGAGCAGTTAAAAGAAAGAGAGAGAGAGAGAGAGCGAGAGAGAGCGAGAGAGCGAGAGCGAGAGAGAGAGAGTCATGTTGTCCCTCTTCAAAACATCAATCTCAGAGAGGGGCAGTAAAGCAGTAAAAAGAGACCAACAGTTAGATCTTCATCAGTACACAAAGCCAAGTCCATTGAATTTTAATGACGTGTGATTTTTTTTTTACGTGCAAAGAGGATTAATAAGGGAGATAAAGCATTGTGGGAATTAGCTGTAAGAAAGATACACTGTGGAGACTTTGAGTCACCAGGCATAGTGTTTGTGTGTGTTTTATTGTATCCAGGCAAAAGGAACTCAGATTTTCCATCCTTCCAGCTTGAGGCAGAATTTTCCTGAACCCAAGCCAGGAAAATTTGTGGGGCTTGGCAAATGGTTTCTGGGACGCCCATTTGGCCTGATTCTATGTCAGAGTACTTTATTTAACCCCACAGCTCACATAGAGATCTCTCTCTTCTGTTTGAAATGCTTATTGTAAGGTGAGCACTCACACTTTAAGGAAAATCACCATGCATACGTAACCCCCCCCCCCCCCACACCACACACACACACACACACACACACAACACCACAAGCAATAGCTGCATCACAACATTTTTCCTTTCATATATATATTGTCTTTCTTACTTGTACCTTTCCTAGTACTATCCCTGCGAAAGCTCCAGTTGCTTTTCTCAGTCTGGTTTTGAGGAGGAGAGGGAGGCTTGCTCACACTACTGAGCTTTCATGAACCCTTGTGTGAACGTGTAATCAGCATGTCCTTTTGTTAGTAGGAGTGGGTGGGCCTTATACATCCAGAACGTTCTAAATGTTTATTTTGCATCTGTCCGTGGAGCAGAATACATCCCTGGAGCTCCCAGATATAAACCCTAATGCTCAGCGTTACAAGGGAAAAAAGACATTTTCCAAAATAAATCAAGTGCTGACATAAGTATCTTGTTTTCATGTCAAAAATGTGCCACGATACCCCTATACTTTTCTACTGTATATAACTACGGACACATATCTATTCATCTTAAAGGGCTTTCCACTGTAAAGAGGCACTAGTGTTACACTGTGCTATTGTTTACTGGACTGAAGGGGAAATCCAGGAAATTAAGTTTGCTTATGAAATAAAAAAAAAAAGAAAACAATGCTGAACTGAGCAACCCAATTTATCAATAAAACTTGAGTGAGTGAAGGTTGAGTGACCTTGACTAACGGTGACACTACATTTAGGCATTAGAAGTATGGGAATGTGTGGAGACAGATCATTCTTGAAAACAAAATCATATAAAGGAACAATAGTCCCATGAACGAAATAATTGCCAGCCAATAATAACAATAATTGGCAAAGCAGAAAAATATATTACAGCTGAGTACTAGTGCTGCACATTCAAACACATGTAGACATGAATAGAGACAAACACACACAAACACACACAAACACACACAAACACACACAAACACATGTAGACATGAATGGACACAAACACATACAAACACACACAAACACACACAAACACACACAAACACACACAAACACATGTAGACATGAATGGACACAAACACATACAAACACACACAAACACACACAAACACACACAAACACATGTAGACATGAATGGACGCAAACACACACAAACATAAACAAACTATTCAACTGAGTCAGGGGCCACGGAGGACGTGGTATTTGTTGTGACGCGTTTGGAACAACATTTATAGTGTTTGTGTGTGTTTGTGTGTGTTTGTGTGTGTGTGTGTGTTTGTGTGTGTTTGTGTGTGTTTGTGTGTGTGTGTTTGTGTGTGTTTGTGTGTGTGTGTGTGTTTGTGTGTGTTTGTGTGTGTTTGTGTGTGTGTTTGTGTGTGTTTGTGTGTGTTTGTGTGTGTGTTTGTGTCCATCCATGTCTACATGTGTTTGTGTGTGTTTGTGTGTGTTTGTGTGTGTTTGTGTGTTATTCCAAGTTATCATGAGAGTTACCAGAGAGTTCCCATGTGTGTTTGAGGTGGTAGTGGTGGTGTCAGACAAATCATCAGCTAAGATCACCCATCTGGGAATAAATGCATGAATTTATAAACCTTCTGACCTGAACTGGAAACTATTTCTCTCCACAGGAATCAACGCACACAATGGGACAACCCCTGGGGCTCATTTTGGGTGTACATGCTCATGTACGACATGCTCATGTACGACGATAACTGTGCTGAGCAGTCCTTTATGGTGCCAGTGCGGTTAGTGCGTCATTTCCTGTTCATTTATCTCTGGCAAAATCTGTGTCTTTTTATAAGTGTTTTGTAACTTGTAAAATGTATTTATTTAACATTAATGTAACATTTATTTATTTACTTACTTATCTGTGTCTCTTTACAAGTGTTTGTAACCCCCCACCCCCCAGCAGCTTAGTTTGACGATGACCGTGCTGAGTAGTCCTTTACGGTGCCAGTGCGGTTAGTACGTTTATTTTATTTTATTTATTTATCTCTAGAAAATCTGTGTGTTTTTTACAAGTGTTTGTAAACCCCCCCCCCCCCCTTTTCTTTCCTACTGTGAGGCGCATTGTGTTACTTCCTTGTATGAAATGCGCCGTACAAATAAAGTTTGATTTGATTTGATTTGATTTGATGTACCACTTCATATGGGAATGTCCAGGCTTAGGCTATGGCAATCAGTAAATGTGACTTAATACATCTGCATTTATGAAATGTATTCAATATTTCAAAAGGTACCAATATTTTTTTCATATATTTGTTGGTTCATATTGCAGGTGTGGTGCCAACCACAATTGCTTCTAGGTTATAGGCTATAACTTCACAATCAGTAATGTTGCTATGGTTACCAGTTAACTCCACAATCAGTAATGTTGCTAAGGTTACCAGTTAACTCCACAATCAGTAATGTTGCTTTGGTTACCAGTTAACTCCACAATCAGTAATGTTGATGTACCAGTTAACCCCACAATCAGTAATGTTGCTATGGTTACCAGTTAACTCCACAGCCAGTAATGTTGCTAAGGTTACCAGTTAACTCCACATTAAGTAATGTTGCTAAGGTTACCAGTTAAACTCCACAATCAGTAATGTTGCTTTGGTTACCAGTTAACCCCACAATCAGTAATGTTGCTATGGTTACCAGTTAACTCCACAATCCGTAATGTTGATGTACCAGTTAACTCCACATTAAGTAATGTTGCTAAGGTTACCAGTTAACTCCACAATCAGTAATGTTGCTATGGTTACCAGTTAACTCCACAATCAGTAATGTTGCTTTGGTTACCAGTTAACCCCACAATCAGTAATGTTGCTATGGTTACCAGTTAACTCCACAATCCGTAATGTTGATGTACCAGTTAACTCCACATTAAGTAATGTTGCTATGGTTACCAGTTAACTCCACAATCAGTAATGTTGCTATGGTTACCAGTTAACTCCACAATCAGTAATGTTGCTAAGGTTACCAGTTAACGCCACAATCAGTAATGTTGCTATGGTTACCAGTTAACTCCACAATCAGTAATGTTGCTAAGGTTACCAGTTAACTCCAGACTCCCAACAACTGATGATAGCTTTTCGAACAGCGTGTTTACATTTCCACATTCCAGTTTTCCTTTTTTTCCTACAGCAGACACATTCCGAGGGGGTTGGCCTGGCCCCCCATATATCAGTGCAATCACTACTGTACCATCAGCACACAAGGCTGAGCATCAACGTTCAAATGGAGTCACACAGGGAGGCACGGGGCAATAGATATCTGCCAGGACACAGCATAGGCTCACAAAACCTCATCTCAGGAGGGAGGAGGGGTTTATTTTTTTCCAAATATACTGGTTGACACATGTTATCTCTATCACTGAAGATTACTTCACCTCAAGTGACATCCGTGAGAAGGGAACATAAAGCCTCACCACACTTTTTCTGTACGATTATAGGCACTGGTATGAAGACAGAGTGCTGTTACTATGAGCTGACTGGTTTTAGGCTTTCAGCAGTGAAAGTTAAAATCACTAGCCAGGTTTCTGTCGGGGGTTCGTAAAACATTATAAAGTGTATAGACATTATAAAGTGTATAGACATTATAAAGTGTATACTTATTAAACATTATAAAGTGTACACTTATTAAACATTATAAAGTGTACACTTATTAAACATTATAAAGTGTACACTTATTAAACATTATAAAGTGTATACTTATTAAACATTATAAAGTGTACACTTATTAGGACCATCTTGTCAGAAATGTCATGGCTGTTAAGTGTCTGGGGGAAAAGTTTGCGTAACGGAAACATCTACAGGATCTGAGCATGTTTTTCCTTTATCAAGCAGGAAGCCTTCCACATTGTTAATTTGTGAAGAAAGGGCACTCTTGCTCCCTGGCCACTGATGTGCGAGAGATTAACAAATGCACAGGGCGAAAGACCTCTGATCATTGCTCTCGTTATTTTGAATGCCTTGATGTTATGTGTTATGTTATGTGTAGTACTTACTGTGTTTGTATGTTTTTATGTTTACTGTATGCACCTATACATCAGAACAAATTCCAGGTAGGCAATAAATACTATTCTGATTCTGATTCTGATTCTGATTGATGGTACTAAGATTTAGACCTGTTCTGAAATTGTTTCAAAGCTTAAACTAAAATCCAGCTTGGGTTGCCCTTACTTGTTAGGTATTTCTTCAGACAAGTATGTGAGTTTCCCTTCTATGTTTGAGTAGCTTCCGTCTTCCATACGAGACGTTCTTTCACACTGTGGTGAAGACTTGCAAAAGTATGTTTGAATAGAATAGAATAGAATAGAAAAGCCTTTATTGTCATTGTATTTATACAACGAAATTTTGAGTGCTTCTCCTGTTGGTGTGACGAGGGACAACATATAACACAACAACAACATATAACATAACAATACTACAACTATCCAAAAACAGTAGGAACAGCCCCCCCAAAAATATATATATACATTAAGAGTAGAACAAAGTGCGGTGGCATAGACTAAAGTACTTCAATAAATACATCAATTAATACAGCTTTGTTTATGCACATGTGTAAGGTGACTGAGATGGTATGTGACTGGTAGTCAATAAAGTGCTTAGTGTTTAGTGCATGTCAGTTTGGGGTTGAATTGTAATTATTTTGAGTAGCTAGATGACGGTGATCAACACTAAGTGTTTGAGCTCCGGACAGCCATGAAGAAGACCCTTTACAACGGATCCCAGGTACAGCATGCAGCGCACACACACAAACACACACAAACACACACAAACACATGTAGACATGAATGGACACAAACACACACAAACACACACACACACACACAAACACACACAAACACACACAGCATGCAGCGCGTGTTGTAGCTGTCGCCAGCCAGTTGTGAACTCATCACAACTAAAGACATATCAAATTCCCAATATCAATACATCTGGGCTACAGACAGCGCATGTTGTACTGTGAAGGAAGGCCTTCCGGATCCTACGAACTCTACCCATTCACTTTGACTCTCTTTCTTCCCCTCCTAGTCTAGACTATCTTCGTCGTGGGATGCTGCTGTAGTCTCTCCACCTGATCTACACACACACACACACACACACACACACACACACACACACACACACACACACACACACACACACACACACACACACACACACACACACACACACACACACACACACACACACACACTCCTAGTCTAGACTATCTTTGCTGTGGGATGCTGTTGTAGTCTCTCCACCTGACCTACACACACACACACACACACACACACACACACACACTCCTAGTCTAGACTATCTCCGCTGTGGGATGCTGCTGTAGTCTCTCCACCTGACCTACCTGCAGAAACCCTCGGCCTACACTTACCCACCCCCATCACACTGTCACACACTTTTTACAGCTCTGCGGCTGCTACGACTGACAGATTTCTTTTCTTTTTGTAGTGGGAGCATTTCATTTATTCATCCCTATCGGGATGTAAAAAGGAATTCAAGACATACAACAAGAAATACATTGCGTACCCTGCCTTTAATAACTGGTCTTTCTCAGATGAATTATTGATATTTCTAGTAGAGAAAATGCAGCCTACTTTCAGCTTCAAAAGATGCTGCCACTGTCTATGAGAACGTGAGGAAGTTTAGTTTGGCTGGAGTTGATGCAAAGCAAGACTACTAAAAGTCATGTTACCAGGTGACATCCAACGACAGTTTCATTAGCAATAAATGCCCTCGTCGTTAGCTAAATATGATTTACAACTTCCTCTACACATGACATTCTGACATTATAGGCTCACACCTTCCCCTATTTTGATCGGTATTAGGAAAACTGAGATTTTAAGGTAGGCCTATGTATTTTTATCAGCACATGAAAGTGAAGCGCTGTTATTCTAGCAAAAAAAAAAAAAAACACCTTGGCATATAGCGACTATCTTAATAAATAAAACTAATGTTTTCGACACAGCCAAAACCTTTCCGTAAGCTTTCCATTTCGAGTTGTAGGCTATTACTGTAATGCTAGGCTGTCCCGAGCTACAGTACAAATACACTGAGCCGCCAGTGTTAGTTTGTGTAGATGAGTTGCCCCATTCCCCACGCCTCCCACGAAATTTCCTCTGTAAATCGTAGTGTTAGGTCGAACAGCTCATCTGGTTGCTCTTCGTGAGCTGGGACAGCATGACTGGCGGACTCAAGGGCAACATACCAGAAGAGGTAGGACCTAATTCTAACTTTTAACGTTTACCTTTACTTTCTACAGTTAGCCTACGTTATAGAATATTGTTTTTTATAAACGAATGCTGCATTTATCTCCCGAGTCTTTATGAGGGACAACCGTCTTTATTTGACGATATTCTGATACTATTCTAAATCATTATAATCTGCAGCCTACCACTTTTGAGGAACTTTATCTTCTATTTCTGTGCACAGCTCAGCAGTATTCTCGTTTTTCTAGCCCAGTTGCAGTGCCTACCATTTTAGCCAAATTGGAAGTAGGCTACTTTAATCTGACACACTGGTTACAGCGAATTCCCAGCAGATTTGGTTAATGTGGGCTATTGTTTTAGTGGAGGCTATCTAAATCAAACCGTATGTGTGGTCAGATTAACATTTCCAATTATTCTGAAAAAAAATGTGGCGTTATTTCAGTGAAAGTTTTCACTGGGATAAACAGGCGGCTGGCTCCCCTGGTGGCGAGGCTATATTTGGAGGGGTGTGGTACCTCCGCCTAAACTATGTTTTTTCAAACTTTCCTACAGTAGGGAAAATGCAAAGAGGATCTTAAATTGCACAAAAGCGGTAGGCAACCTTTTCATCATTCTTCATATTCATTTGGTTGTTTCCATTTGATTTTCAGGAGTATATTCAGGCACCCTTCATCAGAAAACAAGGAAACATATACAAACCAAATAACAAAGACATGGACAACGACAGCATCCTTGAGAAAACGGCGCTGGACGTTCATACGAAGGAAATCGATTTGGTAAATCGGGATCCCAACCATATAAATGACGAAGTTGTAAAGGTAAGGACAGTTTTGTCACAACGAGCAGATTATACTGTAACCATTACATGTATATTAAAGTAAAACTCCCGGACTTGCCAACAGAAAATATACCAGTAGTTTATTTAGCAACTTTAACAACTGCCTTTGGAATGAAACCAACTATGTAAATCTAAGGGCTTGGTGAAAATGCATTTGTGTGTATTCTGATCCTCTGGTTCAGGACTTGTTTTACATATTTAAATACAGGGCGTCATGTGAGTCAAAATCAGTGCAGTGTGAGGCATGGGACTCTTTCCTTACAAAATAATAATAATGAGGCAATTTTCTGCGATTTAACACATATCCTGCTGTTCTGATTATTGCAAATGAAACTACTACTGCCTTCTGGTGAATTGATACATCATTTGTTATATACCGTATAGCAAGGGTCTGGAACTCATTTTCACTGAAGCCTGTTTCAGCACATTTCTACTTCGCCAAGAGCCAAATATAGGCAGGAAAGGGAAGGGTAAACTGGGAAGTCTTCATAATATTTTGCTAGCTTATTCAAGAACATTAGATTTCACTTAGATTTTTTTGGCAATTGTAGTATTACCTTTATGACAAATTAGTGAATACAATTCATTTTCAGCAGATGCTTAATATCTCCTTTGCTTAAAATCCAGTGCATTACATTTGATGGTTTTATGTTGTATAATTGGTAATAATCCCTTTTTGGTCCTCGCTGCTAGTCAAAAACTGCTCACAATAGGAACTGGGTTTGTGCGTGTATATGAGAGAGAGTGTGAGTATGTGAGAGAGACAGAGACACGGAGAGAGAGAATGATTACTTTTGTCAGATTTCATATCAGTGTAATTAACAGCCAAGAATAAAGAAATAGCTCACCAGCTGATGACAAGGTTGGTGTGCCACCCTAGCTGCAAAGATACAGTCAGGTACACCAGCTGTCATTCTAATTAGAAGTGCCTGCTAACATTGTGCTGCTGGGCATTACAGTACAGTTCTCTAGAAAACTCAGACACTCATCTCTCACCATTTGTTTCTTGTTTAAATGTTTCTTTGAAAGCATGTTGACAGGGAATGTAGCTAGCTAGCTAACATAGCGATAGGGTAGCACTGACAGGTCTGGTCTGGGCACACATGTTAGTTGTGGGAGATCATGACTGCACGGAGCTAGTTCTTGCAGTTGGAAGATTGAAAACTTGAAAAAAACCTGTAAGCTCTGAATTTACGGGCCATATGTTTGACATCCCTGCCTTATAGTACAATTCAAATTATGCAAGATGACTCGGTACTAGCACAATGCTGAATCATCTTAACAACAAACATTCATACTACCTGGAACCAGCTAGCATTAGCAGTGGAACTAAGCCTGACTTTAGCCAGCAACATAGCATCAGAGGCCCTTAACCGAGGCTAGAAAGCAACAGATGACAAACGTATTTGTCAGTTTTATCGTTAAGGATATTCAGCCTCTGTCATCAATATAGTTAGACGGACAGTTTTTTTTTGGTTTCTAACCAAACTACACTATTCCATTTACATTTTCATTTAGTCATTTAGCAGACGCTTTTATCCAAAGCGACTTACAAGGATGTATACACATTTTACATTTACACTGATGGCACACTGCACATCAGGAGCAATTAGGGGTTCAGTGTCTTGCTCAAGGACGCTTCGACAGGGAATCGAACTAGCAACCTTCTGATTAATAAACGACTTCTTTACCCCCTGTACCACTGCCGCCCCCTATTCCATCTCACACTGGCCTGTGGAGCCCCATCGCCTGTCAGTACAAGACACTGAAATCAACCGGAACGTTCCATAGACAGGTTTCCCTCACTGCTGACCTGTGGACATCATGCACAATTGACGCTTACATCACAGTGAACTGCACATTACAGACGATTGGGAGAGGAAATCTCGATTGTTGTGCACAAGCCCGCTATCAGAGAGGAGGCACACTGCTCCAAACAGAAATGAGAGTACGGGGCATACGTCCATCTTTTGGCACTGCATCACGACACTGTAAGCAGCATGAGCTTGGCATTGGAGATTTGCGAACCTCATTTCAGTTGCACTGGACAGTGGACGCAACCGCTCACTGAAGCTATAGCTGTCGAGGCGCGACTTGACTTACCAGCGATAGCAAACAGTCTGCTTGGGTGGAGAACTTCAGCTCATAAGGTAGGGGCCAGTCTGGGGCGGCAGTGGTACAGTAGGTAGAGAAGTCGTTTAGTAATCAGAAGGTTGCTAGTTCGATTCCCTGTCGAAGCGTCCTTGAGCAAGACACTGAACCCCTAATTGCTCCTGATGTGCAGTGTGCCATCAGTGTAAATGTACAATGTGTATACATTGTAAGTCGCACATATATAAGTCGCTTTGGATAAAAGCGTCTACTAAATGTAAATGTGACGAGTCATCTCCATCGCTCAGCACTTCTACCTTGAACAACTCGGCGTCAAGGAGAAAGAAAAAACTCCAAAATGACTGCCACTCATTGGAACTCAACGTTTGACTGAAGAATGACTGTGTGAACAATAAATTGGTGCAAGCTGTTCTGGCTGACGAGACCGAGACCAAGCCACAGACTCGCCATGTTTGGATCCTAAGAGCTTCACGCGTGTGTGTGTGTGTGTGTGTGTGTTTAGAGCCTAAGAGCCTCACGCGTGTGTGTGTGTTCAGTTCCATGTTTGGATCCTAAGAGCATCACGCGTGTGTGTTTGGATCCTAAGAGCATCACGCGCGCGTGTGTGTTCAGTTCCATGTTTGGATCCTAAGAGCATCACTCGTGTGTGTGTGTGTTTGGATCCTAAGAGCATCACGCGTGTGTGTGTGTGTGTGTTTGGAGTCTAAGAGCATCACGCGTGTGTGTGTGTGTGTGTTTGGAGTCTAAGAGCATCACTTGTGTGTGTGTTTGGAGTCTAAGAGCATCACTCGTGTGTGTGTGTGTGTGTGTGTGTGTGTGTTTGGAGCCTAAGAGCATCACTCGTGTGTGTGTGTTTGGAGTCTAAGAGCATCACTTGTGTGTGTGTGTGTGTGTGTTTGGAGTCTAAGAGCGACACTCGTGTGTGTGTGTGTTTGGATCCTAAGAGCATCACTCGTGTGTGTGTGTGTGTGTGTGTGTGTGTGTGTTTGGATCCTAAGAGCATCACTCGTGTGTGTGTGTGTGTGTGTGTTTGGAGTCTAAGAGCATCACTCGTGTGTGTGTGTGTGTTTGGAGTCTAAGAGCATCACGCGTGTGTTTGTGTGTGTGTGTGTGTTTGGATCCTAAGAGCATCACGCGTGTGTGTGTGTGTGTGTGTGTGTGTGTTCAGTTCCATGGCAAACTGTAGATGAGGAATGCCAAATTTCATGAGAATCAGTTAAAGACCTCCGACTAGTTCTTTTGACTTTTGACTTGATTTTTAGAGTAGAAGACCAGTGAAGCAAAGAAGCTTTGAGTTCATGACTTGAACTTTGACTATGGATGGGTGTGAACTACTGTGTGTCAGCGCCACCTTGAGGTCCGTATGTGTTTGTTTTTTTGTGTCTTGAGTAGTGGGTGCTACTTCCAACCTAACTGCAAAAGTTTGATAGTTTGTTTAGAACTTTAGATTTTTGCTGCACAAACACTCGCAGCAGAGACAAATCAGAACAAGTATAATAATAAGAAGAAGAAAAACAACAGGTTTGCTGCTTGGACCTCAAATCAATAGGGTTGTTCTGGGTCCAGGCAGATTTGCAACAGTTGCAAAGACCAGGTGGGATTAGAAGTGGTTCAGTGGCTTCAGCAGGAGAAAGACCAGGTGGGATTAGAAGTGGTTGAGTGGCTTCAGCAGGAGAAAGACCAGGTGGGATTAGAAGTGGTTCAGTGGCTTCAGCAGGAGAAAGACCAGGTGGGATTAGAAGTGGTTCAGTGGCTTCAGCAGGAGAAAGACCAGGTGGGATTAGAAGTGGTTGAGTGGCTTCAGCAGGAGAAAGACCAGGTGGGATTGTGGGAAATATAAAAAATTACAATCAAACGGGCTGAATGATTTGTACATTGTAGTGTAAAAAGTTATTGACATACAGAAAATGTACTTGTTAAGAGTGCCCCCTATATACAAGATTTTGCGAAATTTAATTTCATGAAGATCAACCATTCAAAAATGCAAATATGGATTACTGCAATTTGATTGGCCGTTGGCAGCCACTTGGTACCAATTGGTACTTCATGCTTCCTCTCAGCATAAGTGGGCCTAGTACAACCACACCGAAATTTGAAATGTATAGTTTAAATGGCTGTTGAGATATTGTTACAGTTCTAGCGCCCCCTATGGACAGAGTGTGGCATGAGCCCGAAGAATGTTGTAGTGACTGACTGTACCGAGTTTCATGAGTTTCACAAGATATTGGCCCAGTCAAAAGGGGCCACACCCCAAAGTTATTTCACCAACTTTTTACCAGCATGGTCTAGAGATGAGATGAGTTTATTTTGTCCTGCCTTTTTTCGTGGAATTGAAATAGAATATTTTTGGGGTGAAAATTCACAGTTAAAGACCTATTTGATTTGGTAAATGATAAGGAATCAAAGAAGAGGTTTTGTTCTGACCCATTTCGTAGTTTTGTAAGAGTCCGATGAACAACCTAAATGTAACGCTGACATCGGGTGAAATACAGATTTTAATTAATGGTTTGACAAGAAATAATACACAATGTTTTCATGAAATCCCACGAGGCTCCGATTGATTTAAATGGGGCTTTTCTTCTGCATAAATCCTCTAATGGTTTGGATTAGGCCAATACAGTATGACGCATGAATAACAGCCAGATATGTAAACTTCATTGAAAATTGAAGATAGGAGAGTTGGACCTGGAGATTGGGGGATGTATGGTTTGGGCAGTGGGGAAATTTAGAGGTTGAATATTGAATGTCTGACTTTAATCAGCTGATTTTCTTGTTAAAACCTTGGGGTTTTAAATAGAGCCAACAAACCTTCAAAGTACTCTTCAGGTGTTAAAACTTCTTTGTTCATCTCTCACTGTACTTTCCCAAAACGCCCCGGATATGGTATGTGCTGCTGTCTCTGTCTAACTAAACTTACTAAACAATTACCTTTTATTTGTCCCCCACAGGTAGAGTTTGAAGATGTCATCGCAGAGCCGGCAGGGACCTACAGCTTCGACGGCGTGTGGAAAGCGAGCTTCACCACATTCACAGTCACCAAGTACTGGTGCTACCGGCTGCTGACGGCGCTCGTCGGCATCCCCCTGGCGCTCGTGTGGGGCATCTTCTTCGCCATCCTGTCGTTTGTGCACATCTGGGCGGTGGTGCCCTGTGTCAAGAGTTACCTGATTGAGATCCAGTGTGTGAGCCGCGTCTACTCCATCTGTGTGCACACCTTCCTTGACCCCTTGTTCGAGGCCATGGGCAAGTGCTTCGGGGGCATACGAGTGTCCTCCACCAAAGTAGTGTAAAAAAAAGGAAGGATGTAGGGGGTTTGAAATGGAGTGGAATTACAGCAAGAAATACTTCACTAAAGAAAACACCAGCTGTGCAAGAGATCAATGACATTTTAAAGATTGTTTTTGTTGTTGTTGTATGTTTTTGCATTTAATGGACAGTTGTGTGAGCTGTTCTGCTTTAACCATAAAAAAAACACCACCTCTTCAACTCTTCTTTACGAGCTTTTTATGTTAGCCTGCTTTTAAAAGTGTGTATATCACATCCGAAGGTCACCGCACTGCCCTCAGCCTAGTCCTGCTGACTTTACCAGAATAACACACCATGCATTCTTTGACTTCAGACACGAGACGTTTCTCATCAATTAAAGAGGGGGCTAATGACGCCAAGAAAATAAACAACCTGATTACTGACCATGAAGGAGGGATTTAAATGTTTTTCTTTCCACAAATTAGGGTCAAGTCATATAATCATAATCGCATGATAGGTAGGTGTGTGACAGAGTTTCAGCTGGGAGTAAGATAATGCCACTGTCACAGTTACTGACGTTCAGCACTGATTTCCAGGCGTAGCCTTTGTTCGTGTAATCACAGTGTGTCTGTGAAAGTATGTCGTCTGTGAAAGTGAGCCCACAGATCCCCTGCAGAGTAATGGGGGGGGGGGGGGCATGTGTTGTGTTGATTTATAGCTCAATTGGACTTTCCATGTTTATATATCTTTAACTGCTGTTTTCAGGATATGCTGTATCATTATATTATATTTCAAAAATAACACAAGTCCTTTCATGTTTATTATTTCCATATATAAAAGCAGATCACATTAAAATGTATGTAATCAAATGGGTTTCTTTTCTGTTGTACCACTGTTTGACATTGAAGTATATAGGTAAACGTTAGTACCTCAATGCCATGTCCCAAGTGCTCTAAGACTCCAGGTGGGTTAAAAAGGTCTGTGCCAAGCAACCTTTAAGACACGAGTCTACCAACCAGTGCCTTATTGACTTTACTGACTTTATCGATATTGATCTTTTTTAGAACTAAAGTATCTACAGTGGGTACATATAATTACATTCTTAACACATGTACACTTTTATTTCTCTGTAACAAGAACGATCCAATCCCTTAATAAAACACAACACCAGATCTGGGGCATCTGCCGCCTGTCGGACCCTTTCAGTCTGCGCTGAGAGTAGGAGCTATGCACATGTCTTCGTTGTTTTCATCTTTAATAGGATGTAATGTCAATCAATCAATTCAATTCAATCTTATATAGCGCTTCTCTATATACCCGAAGTCGCTTTACAGAGTCCAGAGTCCAGTAGTCATTCATACATACACAGTCATACCGGTGGTGGTAAGCTACCTCAGTAGCCACAGCTGCCCTGGGGCAGACTGACAGAAGCGTGGCTGCCAATCAGCGCCAACGGCCCCTCCGACCACCACCAACATTCATTCATATTCATACGATGCAATGATGCAATGTCAGAGGGCTACTGTGTCCCGTTAAATGTGCCACTTTTCAAGAAGAACTACTTGTGTCAATTCCTGAAGCACACCGCACACATACAGTACATCCTTTCCTTCTTTGTTCTGTTAAACACTGACTGACATATACGCATTTTGTCATCTGAAAAGAAGTCATACGAATCCTCTCAGTTTTTAGGGCATTAGAGAGTTCTTTTGGGGTTCCCATGTTGCTACTTTCCAACAGAGAATGAAGGGGAAGCACACCTAGCAGTTAGCTACGTTGAAAGAGTGTTTTCATGATTGAACCTTAAACTGCAAATAAAGTTTTAACCAATCAGCTAATCAAAAATAATTTTGTGTTTCAATCAATCAGCATTAAGTGACTTCAGGTATTCAAATCAACACACTTAAAAAGTTACCCACATTTTTGCACAGCCTATTTTTCACATTCGATTTTATTTCATACAACTCAATACTGCTACATTAACAATTTTTGTCTGAAAAACATCCCATTATCCAGCTTTCTCTAGAAAAGTAATGACATACAGTATTGCTGTGATGTTTTCTTATAAAGACAGAGCAAATTAACGTGCAACCACAGAGGGGCGCCCAAACTTTTGCATAAAACTACATAGTGCACTGAAATACAATGTGTAACCTCCAGTCAAGGTAATACAAATATACAATGGCTTACATACCAGCAGTTATGTGATGTGAATACTTTTGTATTCAGCCCCCCTGGAAGTCATCATCCTTTTCTGGTTCCCGTGTATGCTGGTAGCATTCTTCTTCTTTTGGTGGTAGGCAAACAGCTTTTAGGTGCATTATTGCCACCTTCTGGTGGTGGTAGGGCATTACCAACTACCAGGCACTCAATAAGAAAAAATGTGGTCCTGTGTATGCCGAGTATTATCCACAGGGCTGTAGACTTTTGACAAAATCAATGTATAAACCTCAGGTACTAGTCATGAAATTAAAGTTTAGTATTTAAAGTATAGTATAGTTACAGTATTTTGCAGACACTTTCGTCCAAAGCTCACAAAACATTAAAGCAAAAACATTTTAAGTAAAAACACTTCTATTAAAATGTTATTTTATTCACTTGGGTAGGCAGTTGATCATGATGGGGGTCATTGCCCACCTCTAAACAGGCTGAATGGTTTCATACAGACCTGCTCACCATTATTGGCGCCCATGAAGTTTAAGTACATAATGTGGAATATCTCCTGAAAAAAATGAATCAAGTGAAACAACTTTTTTCTATCGAGAATTTGTGTTTGATGCAAAAGAGCAAATGATAAAAAACAATTTAAAACAATAAAACTAGAAAAACTTAAAGCTTGCTGTGTCACTGATATTGGCACGCTTTGCTGTAAATCAGTATGGAAACACATTATGACTCCCCTGTGGTAAATCACAAATGTGAATCACCTGTGATAAATTGTCTGTGCCCATGTGACATGAATTAGCCAATGAATGATGACTTCTGTGTTTTAAAAAGCCACCTGTTATTCCCTGTTCCTGTGTCACAATGGTAAAGACAAATGAGCTGCCTGAGGACATCAGAAGGGCTATTATTAGCATACACAAGACCTCCAAAGCCATCTCCAAACACCTTGGTATCCCTGTTTCAACAGTGCGTAATGTTATTAAGAAGTTTGCCAAGCATGGAACCGTCAAGAACCTCCCTGGACGTGGGGGGGAGAGAAAAATTGATGAGAGAAGTCTTTGAAGATTGGTACGAATGGTGGAACAAAACATCACGTCAAACATCCAAAGACCTGAAGGCCAACCTGGAACAGTCTGGGGTCATGGTTTCAACAAGTAGCATACGCCGCACACCAAACCGAACAGGGCTTTATGGGCGAAGGCCAAGGAAGACGCCATTGCTGAGGAAAAGACATAAAAAGGAACGACTGATCTTCGCCAAAGAGTACCTGGACAAACCGCAGTCCTTCTGGAAAATTTTTCTGTGGACAGATGAAACAAAAATAGAGCTTTTTGGCAATGCACACCAACAATTTGTTTACAGACGGCGCAATGAAGCCTACAAGGAAAATAACACCCTACCAACAGTTAAGCATGGTGGAGGATCCATAATGCTGTGGGGCTGCTTTGCTGCATCTGGTACTGGAGGCCTTGACTGTATCACAGGAATCATGAAATCAGAGAATTTAGAGCGAAATGTCCTACCCAGTGTAAGAACTTGGTTTGAGTCGAAGATCATGGGTCCTCCAGCAAGACAAAGACCCAAAGCACACACCCAAAAGCACGCAGGAATGGTTGAAAAGGAAAAAAATGACTGTTTTAAAATGGCCAGCAATGAGTCCTGATCTCAATCCGATTGAAAATCTTTGGGGTGAGCTGAAATCTGAAATCTAGCTATTGGGGAAAAGAACCCTGCAAACGTTCAAGAGCTTGAACAAATTGCAAAGGAAGAGTGGGAGAAAAAATACCAGCTGAGAAATGCAAGAAGCTTCTAGAAACGTTTGGAGGCGATCATCACTGCCAAAAGGCGTGCAACCCAATACTAAAGAGGGGTGCCGTTATTGCAGCACATGATGTTTTTTCTGTTTCTTCTTTGAAATTACAATATGCAAGTTGAAAAAAAACTATTTTCTTTGTTAAATTACTTTGGACCTCCAATTAAAAGATCCTGATATAAATTTGGTACATTTCCATTTATTTCTGAAGATATATTGTAAGATATATGATAATGGTGAGCAGGACTGGACTGTACACACATACTGTAACTTGTACATCAAATCACTGCTCAGTTTGCTGTATCCTGAGAGGAGAGAGCCATCTCCTGATGTGTACATTATCTCCTGATGTGTAAGGAGCCATCTCCTGATGTGTACGCCATCTCGTGATGTGTACATTATCTCCTGATGTGTAAAGACTAAAGAGCCATCTCGTGATGTGTAAAGACTAAAGAGCCATCTCGTGATGTGTACATTATCTCCTGATCTGTAAATGATCTCCTGATGTGTAAAGACTAAAGAGACATCTCGTGATGTGTACATTATCTCCTGATCTGTAAATTATCTCCTGATGTGTAAAGACTAAAGAGCCATCTCGTGATGTGTAAAGACTAAAGAGACATCTCGTGATGTGTACATTATCTTACAAAATCACTTCCATGTTCATTTGCTTTTTTGTCACTGACCATTTTATTCATACAATCAACACAGCACACATCAATTTATTCTTAAAATCAGAAACAAAAAAAAATATTCACATTTCCAGCCTGAAAACTTTTAATTTTGTTCCTTATGTGTTGCATCGAGTATCTTCCAACACATAAAAGCTTGTATAGGTCTTGAATTAAGTGTTTTTACAGATGATTCCCTTTAACCTGAAATTATCCATGATATCCTTTTAGTCGGAGTCAAACAATGGGGCGATATATCAAATCAGGGAGGTGACCACCAATGCAGAGATTTTTCTCAGATTAAAAATGTAAGAAACAAATATTACACACAATTTTTATTAAGGACCAGATAAAACTACAAAAAGTCAAGTCTTAACATTCAGATTGTTAAAACATCAGGCAAGTCTAAAATGTTGGTTAATAATTCAAAATGATCTCCATTTACCTCCGTAGGGTAAAACCATGAGAAGCCATATCCCAACGAAACAACCACAACCCCTTTAACCAAAACCTTTAATCTGCTTGGCATCCTCCACATTTCTTCCGCCGTCAAAAAATTCTCCTGACCTTACATGGTGATAAATATCTGCAGAACAAATCTCACAGAACTGTTCATCTTCAGATTTCCATGTGTGCTTCTCTCTGTTTTTGCAGGGAGTGTTGTTTATCTTTTTTTGCATCAGGCGTGGAGAGATGTTCTAGCTCGTACCTGCCGTTCTGCTCGGCCGGACGCACGTCGCTGTTGGTTGTTCTCTTGTGCTTGAGGATCTGCTCCAGCTGGTCCTGAGCGTACTCTGGCTTACACGTCAGCGCACACTCCGGCACCTCCATATTAATGATGTCTCCGATCATGTAGGGGCGCAGCCAACCCACTAGAGGGGTGCTGCCGGGAGTATAGTGGCTTTCCTTGTGGTAGAAGAGGAAGCCGTCGACCTGAGAGGAAGGGAATCACAATCAACAGATGATTGGTCAAAGCAGAACAACAAACTGAAAGGAGGATCAAAATGAAAACACACTACCTCTCTGTTTTTCAGATTCTTAAACCATATTTGTCTGTTTGATATAGGACAGATATATGATAAAAACTTATTTTTGGCTATTCAACTATTCTCACATTAAAGGTGTACTATTTAACTATTCTTACATTGAAGGTGTACTATTTAACTATTTAACTGTTCTTACATTAAAGGTGTACTATTTAACTATTCTCACATTAAAGGTGTACTATTTAACTATTCTTACATTAAAGGTGTACTGTTCAACTAGTCTTACATTAAAGGTGTACTATTTAACTGTTCTTACATTGAAGGTGTACTATTCAACTATTCAACTATTCTTACATTAAAGGTGTACTGTTCAACTAGTCTTACATTAAAGGTGTACTATTCAACTATTCTTACATTAAAGGTGTACTATTCAACTATTCTTACATTGAAGGTGTACTCCTTGACAAGTGCCTCCCGGATGGATTCCTTTGTGCACACAGTGCTCTGAAGGCTCACAAACCGAAACTGAAAAAAACAAGACAAAATATAACTGTGGTATTCTTAGAGAAAATGTATTGTACTTCAGACTCTTCAGGAATACTCAGTCGCCCCTTACACACACTGATTGTTCATACTCTTCAGGAATACTCTGTTGTCCCTTACACACACTGATTCTTCAGACTCCGTAAATATGAAGTCCAAGAGAGTAGGACTACACCCAAGCACTATCCTTTTTTCCACAATCTTTTCCGTCAGCAAGCTACACCCAGCACCATCTTTCTGAATATGTTGTTGAGCTGGGAAGATGGAGAACATCTTATGTATAGCCAGTGAGTTCAAATGTAAGGCACATCAACACTGAAAACATGTTAACATGTTATGTTTCATCTTGAACTTTCAACTGAACAGAAACTCATCCAGACATCCGGCTTTAACCCCCGCCAGGCTTTGTGTGCTTCTGACATTCTTTAAACAGAGGTTCCAAACTCAAATATATGTGTGTGTGTGAATTCTGGACAAGTTTAGGTACAATAATATGTAGTATAAGTATTAAATGTAATATCATGGAACATAAATGGATGTGGCAACCAAATCAAGAGGAGGACGGTCTTAGCATATCTGAAATCCAATGAACACGGACATAGCATTTTTTTCAAGAAAAGATTGTTTTTCAGAGCTCCCACTCAAGTAAAAGAAACAGAGTGATGATTTTTACAAACAAGAACCTAGGCTTTGTCATGTTAAAGCAAAGAAAGGACAAAGAAGGTTATTTGTATTGAATCTTATACCTAGGCATAGGGCTGCTTGCCTCAAAATAAAGAAATGATACTTGGACATTGGTGGAGTTTGTTTCCATAGACTTTCTCCTGCATGGTCTAGGCGCTCTCCTCCCTCTGCTGACACAGATGTACACACCTGAACGCAGGAGAAAGCCCATTGGGAACAAACTCCACCAATGTCCAAGTAGAATTCCATTAGTTTGAGGCAAGCCCTGCCACTTGGAAGTAGATATGGAATTCCATCGAAGGAGATGGCCTACATGTCCACTTGTGTGCGTGTAAAACGGAGCTATGGAGAGAACTGGAGTTTTTCTTTTATTCTTACCAAGCTTTTTAATTCCATGGACAATGAGATGTAGTGTGATAAACTTGATACTTGATAAACTACTACTATCTGAGGAACTGGATGAGTAAATTGAAATATTTCTAACCATCACGCCAGAAGATTTGTGTGTAGTAATAGAATAATGTTTTTAGCAGAGGCTAACGTTTTTAGGGTAACATACTTGCTAGTGGTGTTATGAGGAGTAGTAATACACCGGCTATTCATAAACAAACCTTGTGTTTCTGTGTGCAGTAGGTTGTGTTACATGACCAGTCAGGAGCAGTTTGTCTTAGTTTGACTGTACTCATTCAATAGGCCTATATCTAGTATACTCATTAAATAGGCATATATATATATATATATATATATATATATATATATATATATATATATATATATATATATATATATATATATATATATATATATATATATAGTATACTCATCCAATAGGCCTATATATACAGTATACTCATCCAATAGGCATATAGGCAATAGGCAGTATACTCATCCAATAGGCATATATATATATATAGTATACTCATTCAATAGGCCTATATATAGTATACTCATTCAATAGGCCTATATATATATATATATATATATATACACACACATATATATATATATATATATATATATATATATATATATATAGTATACTCATCCAATAGGCCTATATATAGTATACTCATCCAATAGGCCTATATATATATATATATATATATATATATATATATATATAGTATACTCATTCAATAGGCCTATATATATATATATATATATATATATATATATATATATAGTACTCATCCAATATGCCTATATATATAGTATACTCATCCAATAGGCCTCTATATATATATATATATATAGTATACTCATTCAATAGGCCTATATATAGTCTACTCATTCAATAGGCCTATATATAGTCTACTCATTCAATAGGCATATATATAGTAAAAAAAACATCACAGCATGTCAGGACCCCAAAAGTGCCTGAATGTATCCCGTCTCCCCGGGGATTCAGCCCTGTTTAATCCTAGCTCAGTACAATGGGAAAAGGTGTCGGCACCAGTTTAGCCCCGGTGGGGCTACAGTAAATACGGGGGTCAAAGCAACAAAACAATCCTGAGCCTGAACTTTTTTTGGTGTGTGGGTGAATGGGAGGGGGGGCGTCATCCCGTGGCGTGGACACATTCGCAGGGTCAAAAAAACAAACAAACAAAAAAACATTTAGAAATGAATGATTGCAGTTCCAAAAGTCTACCCATAATCTGCAATCCCAAGAAAGGTCAGCAATAGTACTCCACCTCACTACAATATGGTACTAACACATGTAGCATTTACGATTTCTTTTGATATCAAGTTTTGCTGCTAAGCTTTGTCCTTGAAAGGTTACAAGATGACTTACAATCACAAGGTGACATGTTATAAGGGTATGTGAAATTCAGTCCGTGGAAAAAGATTTGATTTGCAACCATTTAATTGAGGATATGAAACTGATTCACTTTTTAAACCGTTAAACTGTAGATAATAATGTCGTTTTTATATTGCAACATTTCCATTATTCCTTATCCTCCAGCCCCCCCCATCCCCCTCCCCTCCCACCCCGCTGCCCAAGACTGCCCCATGCAGAGGAGTCATCAGGTTTGAGCTGGGTTGTGCTCAAGGTCTCTTCCTGTTAAAGGACATGTTCCCTTGCCACTTGTGTGCTTTCTCTAAGGGGTTTCAGGCCTTCGCCACTGTGAAATGTAACTGAAATTGAACTTACAGCATTACGCTTGGTCATTTCCACCAGGCCACCTTCTTCCTCCATCTTTGACTGAAGCCAGAAAAACCGGAATTCTGTCTGAAAACACAAATATTCAGATATAAGAAAGAAACTGAACACATGAACTGAACAAACAGTATGAAATAATGCTCCCCTCCTTCTCCTTCAACTAGGAGGTGGGTTGAAGGAAGGGCTCATAATGCACATTTAATAGATAATTAAGATAATAGGCTAGCAAACTGTTGTGATGGAGCTGAAAATGAGCAGCAAAGGTAACAAAGGTCGAGCTGGAGTATACGCAACGTTACATGGGCTAGCATCTCTCAACAAGCGACACTGGTAACATTAGATGGCTTTCATATATACATTTCAGTACTGAGAAAACGTAGAAAAAGAGACAGCTTAACTGGCTACCCTTCTGCTTCAAGACATGTTATGCAGACTGTTTTCAGTGAACGTTTGTGTATCATTCTCAAAGCCCTAAAATCAGCTTTTACAGAATGTAACATTAACATTACTTTGTGAGTATAACACAATCTAGTTTTAAGTTTGACTAAAACTAAAAAAAAAAAAAACATTGGTTTTGGCTAACGAGACTGACTGAAATGTATTATCATCCAATGGCTAAAAAAGACGAAAATGTTAGCATTTTTCATCGACTAAAACTATACTAAAATACAGTTTTAGTGTAGTCTGCCCAGACTTTTAGTCGACTAAAACGACTTAATAAAACAGGAGGATGTAATAACTAACAAACAAAGACATCTGACACAGGATTAAGACTAAAACTAAATACAAAAATAACTGACCAAATTCAAACTAGTCAGGCCCTTCTATTTATCAAATGTAGGATTATATTATATAAAATGTAGGATTATAAAATGTTTGAGTCCAATACTAAATGCAGAGTAAATGCTACGTACAGAGATAGCCATAGTGCCTACAACGGCCTTAAAGCCAAAGTGCCTAAGACGACCGGGTATACACCATCATAACAACTTTAAATATATAGCCACAAGCAGCACTCATCAGGGTATACACCATCATAACAACTTTAAATATATAGCCACAAGCAGCGCTCATCAGGGTATACACCATCATAACAACTTTAAATATATAGCCACAAGCAGCGCTCATCAGGGTATACACCATCATAACAACTTTAAATATATAGCCACAAGCAGCGCTCATCAGGGTATACACCATCATAACAGCTTTAAATATATAGCCACAAGCAGCGCTCATCAGGGTATACACCATCATAACAGCTTTAAATATATAGCCACAAGCAGCAAGTATCAACATTTATAAGACGACCGGGTATACACCATCAGGGTATACACCATCATAACAGCTTTAAATATATAGTCGTAAGCAGCACTCATCAGGGTCTAAGCAGCAAGTGGAAACTGCCCCAGGTAGCGTAGAGCAGTGGTTCTCAAACTGGGGTCCGCGAAAAAGTCTGGCTTTCAAAGTTTTTTTTTAATTTTTATTATCATTATTTATTTTTATTGCAATACAGTATACAAAACATATAGACTAATGTTGCAGGGTGTACCGGTACTAGAAAGCTACCGCGGAAACCTTTACGTAAAAAACGATACGATTTTGCATATTTTTAGTATAGGTACTTATATGCACAGGTTTGTTCTGTACAATTTCATAAAATACTGTAGTGCGGTTTACACACAGTGCGGGTAGATTTGTAGTCGGGAAAATACGGCACATGCATTTAAAAGTGGACCATTCAAAGTTTCAAAAACACATAACATTAACACGTTAGAATATCTTAGCAAAAACAAGAAAAAAAGAAACTCACGGAACAGTCATACAAGGGGTGACCCCTCCAGCACATGACATCAAGAATGTAGAAGGTCCTATCAACTTCACTGAAAATGCAGTCAAGGATGGTATAATCTACAAGAGGGGAAAAGAGACACAATTCACTTGTTACTCTTATGAATCTAACATTATCTACCGTATGTTCTCTTCTTGAGGTTAGTAGTGAACATAAGGGGACACTAATAATATTTACTTTGAGAGCGATTTGTTCAGTTCAGCCATTATGAATGAGCTTTTTCCATTATGAATGAGCTCATAAAAACGTTCACACTAGCAAATATTGGCTGCTGGAGGCCATCTTGGTGAGCCAACCAACTGGCACTTTAGGAAATGTATGCAAAAGGTCCAAGTATAAGTATACCAAAGTTCAGATTTTTAGCTTAAGCGGTTCTTGAGATATAGTTTCAGTTGGAGCGCCCCCATGGACGAGAGGACCTCACCACCAGGCTGGAGTTAGGGTTAGGGTTATGATGTGTTTGAAACTTAATGATCAACCTCACCACCAGGCTGGAGTTAAGGTTAGGGTTAGGGTTATGATGTGTTTGAAACTTAATGATCAACCTCTCCACCAGGCTGGAGTATGCGGAATGAAATCAAATGCTGTCCACATGCTTAATATACATTTATTACAAACTAGCCGAGTTAGGTTTTCAAAGTTGCAAACTTCCCAGGCTTATTGGCGTGAGATTGACAAAGACTGATCAAACTTTTTTATGAGAGATGAACTTATTTAGATGCAAGTCTATAACGGGACAGGTCGATGACTTTGGCCATCTGAAAAAAAAACTACAAATCTCTGTGAACCAGGGATGACACCAATAAGGTTACAGCCTACGTCGAATTCCTTTATAAATAACATTGGCAGGGATGTTTATGATAAAAACTAGCGAGTTCACAACTTTCCTAACACAGCCAAACATCAAGTAATCACAAGACACAAAGACATAGCGAGACCTAATAAGTTATTACTGACTAGTCCAACAGAAAGAAGGCCAGCTCAGCTTCTGACTTGCTCTGTTACTTTCTCTTTTTCTTTCCCTATCCTCCGTCAACATCTTCCTCGTTTTCTTCGTCACCTCTGCTATTATGTCCATATAGAGAATACTGCGCTAGCTTCCTCTTATAGCAAGCACATGGGTCTAGTTGTTGTTGCATGAGGTGCATAAAGCATTACGCAGTTCTCACAAGAGGTCTCTTGTCCTGTACGCCCAAAGGTACATTTGTTACATTATGTTGCTTTAAGGTCAAATTGTTGTGTAATGTTACTTTAAGCAATTACTATACCTTTTCCTGTAGCCGAGTTCTGCCTGTTTCCTCCTGGGAGTACAGAGGCGAAGCGGTTGACACAGTAGCCACTCTTAGTGTACGCAGCTGTCGATCCCTGAAAGGAAAGTTTAGAACTTTAGTCTATCTCAACATAACCCAAATTCCCATACACCATGCCGGGGCGGTCTCTCCCTCTAAAATCACATTATGCTAAAGAATTAATACTGATAAAGTAGCCATACAACCTACTGGTAATTGTTTTTAACTCTCTTATAGCGTGACCTTTGCCCACAAATGCAATTGGCTGTGAAAACATTGTTCCTCAGCACCATAACCAGATGACCAAATAAGTACATATATGCATATCAGGCAACGAGCTCTGCCCAATCATTTTGTCTCTTTTATTCCCCTCCTAGTCTAGACTATCTTCGCTGTGGGATGCTGCTGTAGTCTCTCCACCTGATCTACTTGTAGAAACCTCTGCCTACACCTAGGAGTGGGCGATATACCGGTATGATAGTCACAACCGGTATTGTTGCGTGCATGTAGTGCTAGCAACAAACATGCGTGGAGGCAGCTAATATATATTTATATAGCTTATTATAAGTGCAAAAGTGAACAATCGAGGATGAGTGAACACGCAGAAGGTGATGTTAATGTGTGTGAATATGAACTCGTGAATATGAACTCTTTCATATGCAGTTGCATAGGCACCCTGAGGGTTCCCATACCCTACCTTTTCGCATTATAATTTGATGATTTTAAATCGAGGAGACTATAACATCAGCTAGATAACTAGCTATCATTTCATGCAAATTTAACTCTTCCATTTAAATCGTTAAAGGTTATTAAACGTTCCCTTAGCTAGCACAGCAGCCAGATAACCATAACAACCAGAAAACACAACTTTAGCTGCAAAGTTTAATTTCTCAAAATCAGCTCACTCAAAAAGCAGTCTTGGGTTCAAAGTGACTACAAACACTTGTGTGATGTTAAATAGCTTCACATAGACATTAAACAATCCTAAGAGAAATAATGGGAAATTGACTGAAGAAGAAGGGCTTACTCTGATATCAATGTAACGTTAGCGAATACTGCTATTGCTAATATTTAGTCTCCTCCGTTCGTCCAAAGCCAAATCTATTCTTGAGGTTCCAAAACATTTCAAAAGCAATTTGGCTTTGAATGGGAGTAGTCGATCGAGTTATATTTTGTCCCGTCCTTTGAAGCAAACCTTTTAGCTCCAGCACTGGTCTCCCATTATTTAACATTTCACGTTTCGATTGAAAGTCCAGTTTCCAGGCTCTTGCACGCCCCCTTCATTGAGGCAGAGTTACTATTAGCCTCCCCTCTGTGCTTTTTCACTGTGGTTTTTATGTCAGATCAGCAAGACTAAATAGGTTCTACACATATGTGAAATACATTACCTATTCTATGGATAGAAAGGACATATAATAAAAGTGCCCACAAATATTACAGTGGTGACAAACAATGAGAAAGCAAAAGGCATGCGCTCAACCCAGTTTGTGAGGGATTGCACAATCTGAGATGAGGCGCTGCTTGTCGCTGCCTCACCTAGCGTGTCTCCTCTCTGTTTGAACAGGACATGGTCAAATTCAGCGATTTTGATTATAAATTAATATTTATTTGATCATTATTTCATTTTTATTTTCATGATGACATATTTTGCCTTAACTAATATAATTCAACTAAGAAGGGTTATTAAAATGTGATTCAGATTTTTTTCCCCCTCATATATCGTGATATATCGATACCGTCTGGACAGCGGAAAATATCGTGATATGAATTTGAGCTCGTATCGCCCACCCCTACCTACACCTACCCATTCATGCATTAATTCTACCCCCCTCATGATATATCTATATACTCTGTGCTAGCCTATTTACCCCGTAATGTAAATAATTGCCATAATCAACATCGTTTTCTGTTTCATTGCTCTACTTACCCTTGTAAGAGCAACACACTGTATACCCACTAAGCTGTTCTAAGATACTTCAATGCTCTCTCTGCATCCTAACCACTATTCATTTTGCATGAATCATGTATACACCATCTTTATGTTTGTATGTATCATGTACATTTACCACATGTATGCTAGCATGGCTATCCTGATATGTGTATGAATTCAGAAACATGGCAGATGAATTCAATCTCAGGCATATATCATGCATCATTTGAGACTAACTAACAAATCAAAAATGTCCAAACCTTGGAGGCAATGACAAGAGATCGCTTTCCTACTGGACAGGGCACCAACAGCCAGTCCGAGGCCATTTCTGCAGGCACTTCTACTAACCACTCCGATAACATCAGCTAGAAAAGAGAGAGAGGCATGCAGAGGCAGTTAGTGACCAAAACAATGTGCCAAACTAAATGATCACATGTAGCATGCATGTGACAATATATCCATTTAAATGGCTATTCAACTAAGGGGCGACAGTGGTACAGGAGGTAGAGAAGTTGTTTAGTAATCAGAAGGTTGCTAGTTCGATTCCCTGTCGAAGCGTCCTTGAGCAAGACGCTGAACCCCTAATTGCTCCTGATGTGCAGTGTGCCATCAGTGTAAAAATGTAAAATGTGTATACATTGTAAGTCGCTTTGGATAAAAGCGTCTGCTAAATGACTAAATGTAAAATGTAACTCGCTGTCAGTTTAGGAGAAAAATGTCTGAAGGAAACCTGGTTAGCATAATGCTTTGGCAACTTCCGCTGGACCTCCATGTCCTCCTCTTCTTCTGCATCCTGCTGGGACTCTTGGGCTTTCTCTGCCGTCTCCGCCGTCTCCTCATCGTCACTGTCGGCTCCGGTCCAGTCCCCGTCTGCCAAACGGCGGGCATGGTTGACGTAGTTCAGCCTCTTCCTATGAACAGGAAAAACATGATCAACTCAACAGTCATCAGGACGTGCACGTTAAGTTAATCTTTGCTGTAACTCTTTAGTGCTTCAACACAAAGGGGGGCATGACCGAGACGGACGGTTAACTTGGTCCCCGGGCGCTGAGAAGCTGCCCACTGCTCCTGGGGGGTCCTGGAGGAAGGACGTCCCGGGATGGGAAAAAAGCAGAGCAAAAATTCACGGCGACCTCAGGCCTGCGTGTGCGTGCGTGTGTGTAGTGTGTCCTGGTCGCCTCCATATATATACACACAACACGTGTGTGTTGCTGTGAGTTGTTCGTGCAATAAAAAAAACTGACTGCAGTCAGCCTTGTTTGTTTGTTTGTTTGTTTTGGTAACAAAATGGAGCAAGACACCTAAACAACCAATTACTGGTCACATTTTTTATGGCAGTGTTTGCAGCATAGTAGTCAAGTGCTAACCTATTTGGAGAGGAGTTCATAGCCTACTTTGTACTTCCATTTAGGCTGTATGTTAGGGGTTGGCTAGAGTCCATTTATTAATACAATGGACATGCACCTAACAAGAACCGATCCAAAGAGTGGAACCATCCATAGCAAAACATAAACCGTATTTGATCCAGCTGAAACAATCCGTTTTATAATAGCGGCCATACCTATTATCAATGTATAGATAGTTTACTGTTAGGGGTTGTGTTCACCCTCTAAACCCCACAGCGGCCACGGATTTTTAAAGACACATTTCTTATACTATAACATTCATTCATAAAATAATACTCCGCTAGTGGAAACATGAACAACATACTTTTATTTTGAAAGCAGAAACTGGGTTTGTCGTTTGACTTTTCTAAAGTATTTCTTTGCTACCGACAGATCGCCTGAGGAGTTATAGTGTCTCTTGAATTTATGGCTAGCAATCCGAAACGTCCACGTCTATTCTCACTGGATGAGACCGTATTTATGTGCACCAATGATGACGAGCCACCCCGTTTGGATGACAGTGACTACTATGATGTAAGAAATGTCAAAATGTAAAAACTCTCCCGTAACATCTTCGTATGGATTGTCACCAATCTGTATGGTCACTGAGAAGTGTTGGTTGGTTTATAACTAGTACCAGCCTCATCGCTTTCTTAATTGATAAGACATAGCTAGATCAAATTAAATTTAAATGGATCATAAACCCATGACACTTTTATTCGAGAGATATACAACACTTAATTATTGGTCTTTGTGGGACATTCCATGAAGCTAATTTTAAATGTTACCTCACTCACTTCAAACTATGAAGCAAGCACCCGCGTCGCTCAGTGAGCGCTATTTTTGTGCACAATGACGAGGGTAATCACCTGTGTTTTCTGTTTGTGAAAGTCAAAAAAAACCTAATTCCATGAAATGAATCACTCCATGAAAATGGAGGGAGCTCTGATGACTTCCACTGTGATGGCTTACAATAATGGGATAGTTTTTTCTTTTATGTGTCAGGATGTCGGGTGTTCCAGCTCATCTGAGGGTAGTGAAGCGAGTGAGGGTGCTTTGGCAGCAGAGAGCAGTGAGGACATGGAGGAGGAGAGGAACAGCGAGAAGCCTGATGAGCGCAGGGAAACTTCAGTAGGACAGAGGAGAGGAGGAAGACATGGAAGCGGCAGAGGAAGAATGAGCGGGAGAGATTGAGGGCAGGGCAGATGTTCAGCACAGCAGATGTCAATCAGTCATTCTCCTGGGTTAGAGATGCCTTTGATCCTACCCTTCAACCATACTGTCTTGAGTCAGGGCCACAGGCCACTTTAGCAGGAGTGATGCAGATTTTTATGTAGATGGTAGGGCTTGCCTTTTGTGGTCATTTGGTGGAAAACCCCAAACTCTATGCATCTTCAGAAGGGCCATATTACCTACTGTTAATTGCTTACCTAAATGTATCTCCTTATCTGTTTATCAAATTGATGTCTACTGACAAACTTTTCTCTCTCTTATAGCATGATCCAAATGCTGATGGATGTGGAAACATTGCTCCTCATCACCATTGCTCCTCATCACCATTGCTCCTAATCCACGCATATTTGCAGCCGAACTCTACCCACTCACTCCGTTTCTTTCTTCCCCTCCTAGTCTAGACTATCTTCGCTGTGGGATGCTGCTGTAGTCACTCCACCAGACCTACTTGTAGAAACCCCATCGACATGTTTCCTGTTCCTTCTCTACTTACCCTTGTCATAGTAACTCTACGATACCCACTAAGCTGTTCTACAATACTTGCATGCTCATCATGCTACATGTATGATTTTTTTCTGATAAGTTCCCGATCGTTTTTCCCTCACCTTCTGCACAAGACATTTGATGCAATTCAAGGTATATAGAGAGAGACAAAGGAGACGGATCATTTGAATGACAGACATAAAGAACAGGATAGAGATTAAGTAAGACAGAGACAGTAGAGTGTGTGAGACTAGCAAGGTGATGATAACATAAAGATAGGGCGTGCTTGCAAAGCTAATTGAAGCACTTGCTATGCGGTTTGCTAGAGTAGTTATGGTGATTGCTTAGGTGGTTGTTAGGTTGACATTATGGTAGTGGTGGCTGTAAATGTTGCTAGGGCAGTGTTTCTCAAAGTGTGGGGCGCAGAGACGTGACAGGTGGGGCGCGAATGGACGCGATGAACGGGAGATTTTCCCGTTGCAATACCTTCCTTTATAGACAATAACGATCATACTATCCCACTAAACAACCACACTCAAACAAAGAAATACTGTATTAATTAGCCTATAAAGTATTGTATTAACTAGGTTGTGTTAACCTTTCCTGCTAGTCGTAGTCGGAGATTACAGGGGAGACTTTTGTTTACTGCTCCTGTGTGGGCCGAAGTGTTCTAGATTCTAAACTCTGGGGTTAATCTCCCTTTCCCTTCAGTCTGTGGTTGAGGAGCAAATAAATGGCAACTTGATTTGGCCCGAGGATTTATTCTCCACACTGGTTGCACAGAGTTCAACGTTACAGCAACATAACTTTGCTCCGGTCGCTACATCTGATCTATGTGTGTGCATCACAGTTCTCTCTCTCTCTCTCTCTCGCTCTCTATGTCTCTCACTCTACCACACACACCCTGTAGCCTACGTGTTGCTCCATTATACATTATAGGAGCAGCACCATTATACAACACTGTATTAACATTAGATGGGGGACCGGGATGAAAATGTGACCTGGAATCATAGCGCAACATTTTTTATTGACGTCGGAATATTAATTGCAGCGGGACAATGAAAAAAAACGTTCCCGGAGCATGAAAGTGTAGTGGGCTAATATTGACGTTATGGATACATTTGTCACACGAAATTCAAAGGTTGGCGATTCAGTACCAGGGGAGTGACAATTTAACATTACATTACGTCATTTAGCAGACGCTTTTATCCAAAGCGACGTACTAGTGAGATTTTAACTTGGCCTACCATTGATAACACAATTACATAGTAGGCGGTTGCATTATCGCCATCTGCTGGACTGGCCCTTGCCCCATCTATGTTCCTGAAGGTAGCTGCATGTATGAATAGTAGTGCCTAAAAAGGTTATCCCAGTGATTTACGAGGAACTATGTGTGAAAAGTGACTTGCCAGAACAGGGCAATATGTAAAAAAATGTATCCCAGCTGTGACAGTCTGCAGGGAGGTTATTCAACATTGACAATTAATTAATGGCCCTAGGTGGAACTTCAATTGGTCCGGTTAACTTCCAGAAATGGTACTCTTCATGTAGTATCGAGACCAGCGCAAAGCTCACCTGAACGAACAGGATACTCCAGATAGATAGATGCCCTCAGTTTCCTCAAATGTCCTGGTTCCAGGGAACTGCTTTCATGCAGTGACAGTAAAAAAAGTTGTGGGTCTATGCTCTATGGTTTTGTCCAACTTACGTTTTCTGAAGTTCCAAGAATCTCCGCCGCCGTTCCCCCTGCTCCAGGGCGCTGTATTTGCTCTTGTATTGGGCCAGCCGTGGGTGGGGAGCCGACACACAGTTGAAGTCTTGGGACACAGAAAAGCTGCCAGAGAGGGCTTTGGTCAAGTCGTCCATGGTGGCCCTGTGCAACCAAATGACAGCATTTGATGAACGTACAGTAGGTATTTTACATTCCTGCACTTCTTTTTCCTTTTTTCTAGGTTGTTGTTTTTCTAATTCTCATGTAAAGTAGTATTTATTGTTACACCATGCTTTTTATTGCTCTTAGCTTGACTGTTCTCTCCCTTGTACGTCGCTTTGGACAAAAGTGTCTGCTAAATGACTAAATGTAAAATGTAAATGTAACAGTAGGTATTTTGAGTGACACATCCAAAAACTAAAGCAAAAAGGGAACTGAAATGGCTTTCTTTCTTTGCTTTTATGTTTTTGCTGCTGTCATTTCATCTAAAAATTGGACCTTATGAGAAGGCAGGGTGACAATTATTCTTTGAGACTAGCAACATCAATGCACTTGATTGAGTGGTACTCCTTGGTGTACCCCTTTACCCAAAAACTGCCTGACAGAGATGGCCTGACACAGACCTTGGCCACTGCAGAGTAATCACTTTCCTTTTTTCAGTACTTCAAAACTATTCAAATAAAAGCTACAAAGACAATACACAAAAAACACAGGTCATGAAAGCTTAAGGAAAGTAGGGTAAATGTTAGCTGTGTAACGATTCACTAATACAATTCAGAAACCAGTTTTAAAGTAACACTATGCAACAATTTGACACTTTTTGAGGTATGGTTTTATAGGCAACTAGTTCTGGTAGCATCCTCAAATTAATTTTGATAGCATATGGTCATGTGAAGGACAGATAAACACATGTGTCTTCCCCACTAGCCATCCAAGATATGCCCTATGTAGTTCTGTGTAACGGGCTGGAACCCCTTGCAAAAATGAAAAACACACATGACATTGCCAGCTATACTGCCAAATGACACCAGGTAGTGTGTTGGCAAGCTTCTATCAGTGTCAGCTGGGCTGTTTGCAAGGTTTTTGCATGCCTTTTAGGTAGTTTGCTCACTATTTTTGGAACAGAACTACATATTGCTGCTTTAACATTAAAGATTCGACTAAATCGGCACGTGGGTCGATCCAACTGTACCATGAAATAGTCGACGGCCTGATTCTAAAGTTACGAATCAGCCGACTGAAGCTTTAGTGCCAATTCTACTTTGTATAAAATAACATGCTACAGAGGACTCACTGGTCTATTGTTAAGTCATGTTACTTTCAAAATAATCATGATCACCTCTCCTTCGCTAATCAATCTGCACAGCGTACTGCATTGACCTTTTTAGAGTCACTGATACTACAATGGTCAATGCTCAAATTAAAAACCATCCACAATTAACTGACAGCAAAATCGAGTGGAACATACACACCACGCTGCCTCCATTCCAAGATGCATCAGTGTTTCGCTTACGTTACTTCATCGTTGCAAAACCGGATACATACCACCGTTTCATTCATAATACTGATGTTAAAACTGATGTGTGTTGCTCAACACGAACATAGGCTCGCAACATGTGAATGTAGTAAACGTATCTATTGCAGTATATTGGATGAAGTCTTTAGCCATAATAGCCTTGGATGTGTGCTAGCCATGTCTATGGTGCTAACTTATCGGCCAACTGGGGACACAGGCTAACATTAAATATCACCTGTCTAGTACGGCAACGAGGCAAATACCTACCATTTCGCACGCAGTCTAAATCAGCATAATACAGTCGCGGGCGCGAAAACAACACAACTTCGAACGGGCAAGATTTCAATAAACTTATACCGGACTGGCTGCACTTACTCTGGATGCGAAAGTTTCGAACACGACCTTGCGCATTTTGCCTCGCAGCTTCGGTGTGTATCCAGTGTATCCAGTGTATTAAATGGCCTTAAAATGCTCAAAATCCCGGTAAGTTAACAAACTATGCTAACCATAGTCGAGTTGTAACCGTCATATGCTATCACTTAACTAGCTAAAGTTAGCAGTTAGTAAAATGTATAACCAAACACCGGAGATGCTAAAATAATATTACAAACTAACTAAGTTGACTTCACATTAATTTACAAGAAAAAGTCAATTTACTCACCGTGCGTCAGATAGTGCTTCCTCTATCTATGTGTCTTCACCAATTCTGACCATAGACATAAGAAGAACTGGACTAGAAGGCGGTGACGTCGCAGTGACGCCCCCGTTCACTCCGCCTTTCTAATATCTTTGGGTATAAAACACATGATCCGGTGCTGCGCAGCTCTGATTTAACGTGATGCGCGCTGGATTTAACGTATTGTATTTCGTTTTTAGAAGATTTGTCCGACTTTCTCCGGCACTGCAGAATGTCACCATAACACATTTATTAAAAACTCGCCAAAGCAAGGCGGTTGCAGTTTTCTGAGTCAGGCGCTGCAGTTGCTGTCTCTTGGCAGCAGCACTAACACCTCTGCGACCACAGACATTTGGCTTCAGGTTTCACTGGTACGCATGATGAGTTTTTATTCTAAGAACGTAAGATCCGTTATCTCCTATGGTTATCTCTTCCAAATAGGATGCAATTTTGTATCTTCTCCTTCTAGCAGAAATGTTTTTTACATATGGCCACCATACCTCCTATTTTCTATCTACACCACTTTCTGATGTGAGATCATCCATTCCCAAGGGTTCTCCTATCTCTGTTAAGGTGCCAGTATGGTACTCAGACTCCGTTACGGATGGGCGGGCGGACGGATAGGACGGACTAATTAGCATTTCTGTTGCCTTTATGGTTCTCCGAAGGCTGGGGGTGCTGAAAACAATTCACTGCCAGAACAGTAGGTGGAGAAGTGTTTTTTTGTCGAAGACACGTTGCTTTGTAGCGTCTTTGTTAGTTAGAAATCGTCGTTGTTTATCTCCCTCCTCCCACCTCTCATCACACTGTTAGGCGGATGAGACTCAATTGTACTTGTCCTTCCCCCCGGATGTTCCCCAATCTCGGCTCAAATTTCTGCACACCTGCACATCTTTCAAAAACTGAGCTCCTGGTAGGCTATTCCCAGCCAATACGGCTATCCCATAAAATATTAACATTCAGCTTGGTTCATCTTCATTGACCTCAACTAAAACTGCACAAAACTAGGGTGTTATAATTGCTTAATTGCTTAATTGTGGTTTGCACTCTCAAGATCAGACCCTATCACACACAGTAGCCTATGCTACACAGCTATGTGCAGGCCCTGGTTGTTTCTGAACTGGACTATAGAGTGTGTGAGTACATTCCTCATTTTGTATGCAGTGGATTAGCATTTTTGCACTTTCCGAGGTTAACATTAAAATCCCTATGAGAGAATGAATGGGATTTTGGAAAATTGATAAGATAACACCCATGGCTGTTGCTATCAATTGCTGGAGAGATGTAGGCTATGTCGTCTCTGTATAGTCCGTAGACCCATTATATCTCTAAAATATGTCTGTAACTATCCCTCTGCTACCTGCAAAAAAGAACACACTTACAAGGCAACTCACCAATTTCTTAAGGTGAGCAGAAGCTAACCACAGCTGGCTTTAACGATCAGGGATTGCAAGTGTTAATCTTGCAATGTTAGTCTAACAACAACCACGGAGTCAGTTTAAGTAAACACATCGATTACCTAAGGATTTGATAGCTACAATCTGGTGATAGAACTGTAATGTTAAGTTTCATAAGAAACCGTGGAGTATTAGTTAAGAGTTGTCTGTAACCGTGGATAACACTCTAGAGACAAGTGACACGGTGTAGTCCATTCTTTTTCTGTTTTAGCATATCAGTAGCAACATCTTTATTTTTATGAGACAAGACAACAGTTCGTTACAAAAGACTTTTCTACTGCCATTGTTTCGCTCACACCTTATATTATTGCGAAAACCCATTCATTTTCTATAGGGATTTTTTCTTTGGAACCAGGAATTGTTAAAATGCTAATTCAATTCAATTCAGTTTATATTTCTATAGTGCCAAATGTAATTGTCTTAAGGCGCTTTACAGAGTCCAGGGCCTGAACCCCCTTAGATGGCGCAATGGCGACAGGGGTAATGTTTTTTTTTCTCTCTGAGTTTCCGAGTCGGAGTTCAAAAGTGCTTTAAAAACTCTTCAAGCTGGCATATTCATTGTGACATGGTTAATTATTCCATCAGTTAATTGATAATGACCATATTGTGAGTTATTGTTTTGTGATATTGTTGTTATGACAGATAGCCCTCAAGCCTTCATAATATGCACTAATACTAATATCAGCTGTGCTTGAGAGCCCAAGGATGAAAATGATTGATGTATTTAGCAGACACTTTTGTCCAAAGTGAATTTGACAGTTAGCTGAGTTAGGTTTACAAGGTCGCCAACTTCCAAGGCTTATTGGCGTGAGATTGACGAAGACTGATCAGGATGCCAGCTCGGCATCCTTTTGTAACTTTAAGCTCTCACCAACGAGTAAAAGCCAGTCCGAGACTCACTCTCATCCTTTTGTAACTTTAAGCTCTCACCAACGAGTGAAAGCCAGTCCGAGACTCACTCTTCTCTTCTCTGGTCTCTTGCTTGGTTATTCTCTCTCTGTTTCACTTCCTTGCTTCCTCCGACAACGTCTTCCTTGGTTTCTTCGTCGCCTCTGCCGTGATGTTCATACAGAGAATACTGCGCTAGCTTCATCTTATAGCTAGCGGATGTGTCGAGTTGTTGTTGCGTGAAGTGGTGCCATAAAGCGTCGAGAGAGAGAGGTCTTGTGCCCTGTGCCCCAAAGTTACATAATGCGATACCCGGCATGCTGTAAGGCCCTCAGTAAGGCCCTCAGTAAGGCCCTCAGTAAGACCCTCAGTAGTGAGCAGTGGCCCCTCAGTAAGGCCCTCAGTAAGGCCCTCAGTAAGGCCCTCAGTCCCTCAAGAGTGGCCCTCAGCAGTGGCCCTCGGGCCCTCAGTAAGGCCCTCAGCAGTGAGCAGTGGCCCTCAGCAGTGGCCCTGATCAGTGGCCCTCAGGCCCTCAGTAAGGCCCTCAGTAAGACCCTCAGTAAGGCCCTCAGTAAGGCCCTCAGTAGTGGCCCCTCAGTAGTGGCCCTCAGGCCCTCAGCAGTGGCCCTCAGTAAGGCCCTCAGTAAGGCCCTCAGCAGTGAGCAGTGGCCCTCAGCAGTCAGCAGTGGCCCTCAGCAGTGGCCCTGATCAGTGGCCCTCAGGCCCTCAGTAAGGCCCTCAGTAAGGCCCTCAGTAGTGGCCCTGAGCAGTGGCCCCTCAGTAAGACCCTCAGTAAGGCCCTCAGCAGTGGCCCCTCAGTAAGGCCCTCAGTAAGGCCCTCAGCAGTGGCCCCTCAGTAAGGCCCTCAGTAAGGCCCTCAGGCCCTCAGCAGTGGCCCCTCAGTAAGGCCCTCAGTAAGGCCCTCAGCAGTGAGCAGTGGCCCTCAGTAAGGCCCTCAGCAGTGGCCCCTCAGTAAGACCCTCAGTAAGGCCCTCAGGCCCTCAGTAAGGCCCTCAGGCCCTCAGCAGTGGCCCCTCAGCAGTGGCCCCTCAGTAAGGCCCTCAGTAGTGGCCCTGAGCAGTGGCCCCTCAGTAAGGCCCTCAGTAGTGGCCCTGAGCAGTGGCCCCTCAGTAAGACCCTCAGTAAGGCCCTCAGGCCCTCAGCAGTGGCCGTCGACAGAGACTTTGGATGTAGACTTCAGAGGTCATTGTTTGTACCTCATGTTCGGGATGGAACAAACCTGCAACTCAGCAAAGGTGGACAGTTTTATATTTTGTGTGTTAAGTCTGCACCCTGTCCTTCCAGAGGAGATGCTCAAGAGAAGTTGAGTGTCTGTATCAGTATGGTAAAGAAATGATAACAAAAGAGATCCTTATATGTATGTTCTTTTATGTATGTTTTCTTTTTTTTGTTCAACTATGTCACAGTTGCTTGCACACTACTTTGATTCCTGTGCCTAATACGGGGTTACAGGTAGCAGACTCTATCTTTTTTCGAATGGAAATGCATCTGTAGTTATTCCTCTGCTTGCAAAGCACTTCGTTCCCTCTATTTATCTATCCCTAATCGTCTCCTCATTCTCACTCCATCCCATCTCTGTATATCACTCTTATTTCCTCTCCTTTCCATCTTCACTCCCTTCAACCTTTTATTCTATCATCTCCTCCCTCTTTCTTCACCATAGCAACCATCTCAACTACCAAGGCAACACCCTAGGAACCACGTGAGCAACCCCTATAACCACCTTAGCATCACCCTAGGAACCACCCTGTTTATCATAGAGACATCCTAGCAACCACCTCAACTACCAGTAGACTTCATTCAGTAGACGTCTCGTCATTACTTAACTTGTTTAATCTGAAACACTCTGTACTGAAAAAGTTGCTGCCATTAGTGGGCAATTCTCCAATCCTCCTAAATGGATTTGACCTCGTCTGGACATTGGAGCGTCAATTATTCCCTCTCAATGAGGAAGAAGTCTCTATGCTTCTTCAATGGAGTTGACCTATGGTATGTCTTCTGGACCCCATTCCAACTATCCTTCTATCGCGCAGGCTTTGCTCAGTGTTAGATAGTGAAGAGTGGAGCAGTTCTAACTTTATTGGCATCACAACCCCAACTGCAACCTGTAAGTAGCAATCCAGCAGCTTAGTTTGACGATGACCGTGCTGAGTAGTCCTTTACGGTGCCAGTGCGGTTAGTACGTTTATTTTATTTTATTTATTTATCTCTAGAAAATCTGTGTGTTTTTTACAAGTGTTTGTAAACCCCCCCCCCCCCCTTTTCTTTCCTACTGTGAGGCGCATTGTGTTACCTCCTTGTATGAGATGCGCCGTACAAATAAAGTTTGATTTGATTTGATTTGATCCATGCTGTGTCATTTAACCCAGTTGAATCTTAACTTGAAAGTTCCATAGTGAGCTAGCTAACAACTTTAGCTTCCTTTCGTTGTTGTCGATATTGAAAGCAAGTAGGCTAGCAAACTCCAAGCAACTAACATAGCTAACTAAACAGTATGACAACCTAGCTTATTTAAACAGATATTCATTTTATTTTCCTGCTATGTAAAGAAAAAGCCTGTGTTGTCATGTAAATGTAATATAATTTGTTTGTGAATCCCGTCAGGTAAATATGAAAGTTACATTTATCTAACAGTGAAGCAATGTTTTCACCCAAGTTGTGACTTTGTTTTTAGATTGTTGGATAGATTTTTACTAACGGGCTCAGCGTTGTTGTTTTTCTTGTTCTTTTCCTTGAAGTGGCACATCGTCCTCATGTTGGGGATAATATAAGTTCATCGTTTTTGAAAAATGCCTCCTCAGACTTGTCCTGTGTGCACCAGGGTTTGTAATGTCTGACCACACAGAAGAGGGACCTTCTTAGTCGTCAACCATCTGTGCCCACACTGCAAGCTCTTTAGACAGTGTCAGCCTGTCACTTGCAGCACCCTTGTGGGCTTTACCTGTTCTTTTCAGACAGTGTCTTGTGAATTTGTATCCAGTTTAATTACCTCTGGTATTTCCCTGCAACATGCTATATTTTCTCTCTCTCTCGGGGCATGCGTGCAGTGCCCACAAGGACACCTTGCGAAGCAAAAAAGATATTGAAGAAAGCCATTCATGTAAGGTTATTTATTAATGGTAGGCTAAGAAGGTAATTCCTCATCAGATATACAGCTTAGTAAACAACATGATTAAGTCTGTGATGATACTGACATTGACACGAGGCTTCCACTTCCTTTTGGTTACCTGAACACATACCTAATTGATAGCCTATGGAAGTCATGACATTTAGTCATTTACATTTAGTCATTTAGCAGACGCTTTTGTCCAAAGCGACGCACAAGGGAGAGAGCAGTCAAGCTAAGAGAAATAAAAAACATGGTGTAACAATAAACACTACTTTGCATAAGAATTAGAAAACAACGACCTAGAAAGGAAAAAGAAGTGCAGGAATGTAGCTGCTGAAGTGCAAGTTAAGCGCTAGTCAAGGTGCCAGTTAGGAAGGGAGGTGCTCTCTGAAGAGTTGGGTCTTCAAAAGCTTCTTGAAGGTAGAGAGGGACGCCCCTGCTCTGGTAGTACTAGGCAGTTCGTTCCACCAACGTGGAACTACAAATGAGAATAGTCTGGATTGCCGTACTTGCACAGACGGCAGTGCCAAATGACGCTCAGTAGACAAGCGCAGCGTCCTGGGTGTAACATTTGCCCTTACAAGAGCATTTAGGTAGGTGGGAGAAAAAGTTTGAGAACCACTGCCGTACACACACACACATATAAATTCCTGATTCCCACTCACAGTGAAAACGATTTATTGAGCATTTATTTAGTGTTAAGGTGTTGGGAATGGACTCAAAACGTTCAAGTCGAATCCTTTATCGATCGATCCTGGGTGGCAGGATTAGCAACCACCAACTCTTAAAATGGTTCCCTAAACTAGAGTTCCCTAAAATGGAGATAAGCTAGAGTGAGGATAGTTCATAGCTAGGTTAACTGGCATGAGACCTTGCATGTTTTACACACCTCTTGCGGAGGTTCAAGCTCCATGGCATCCCGTTAAATAGGCTATAGTTGGGTGGGAATACACACACCATTCGATAAATGATATGTATAGACCACACCCGATTATTAACCGCAGGGCTACAGAAATGTTACAGAATCAATGTATAATTGATGGTAAATAGTCCTGAAATTACAGTATTTATTTGTGGTTTGTGATTAGCATATTAAAATGTCCTCAGTCAGGGACCCACCAACTGCTATTTATAACCTTGTCAATGTTTGGACTATATTTTGTATTCGTTTTACAACTTGATAAAAATATGAGGTTGTATAGGAGTTATGTAAAACATAAAAATGTCTGAGGGAATCTAGACTTTTGAACGGTAGTGTCCATTTAAATTCAGAGCGCCGTGGTGCTATGAAGCAATGATGATGTTGAGTGACGTAACAAAAGCGTTCAAGCTTTTAAAGTTAGTGTTCACAAGTTAAGAATCACCCATAAATGTTAATGGTTTTGAAAGACATTACCAATGTCACCAGTGTCACCACAGGTAATGGTGAGAAATGGTCCACCATTTTGTAGTGTGGTGTGAGAACAATGACCTGCTCTTGAATGTGACTAGGATGAAGGAGATGGTTGTGGACTTTAAGAGGACCAGGACTAAGTTAAACGCTCTGAAGTTATATTATTCGGCCCCCCTGACTCCATCAAACTGACCACCAGCAGCCTAGGCAATCTGTCTACTCTGGTGAAGCCCCAAGTCAAAAACCTTGGGGTAATATTCGATTCGGCCTTTAAATTTGACAAACAGGTCAATGCAGTATAAGCCAGCTTCTACCAACTCCGCACCATTGCCAAAATCAAGTCTTTCCTGTCACCCAAAGATCTTGAGGAGGTCATCCACGCCTCCATATCCTCCCGGCTAGACTACTGCAATTCCTTGTATACTGGAATTAGCCATTCGTCCCTGTCCCGCCTACAACTAGTCCAAAACGCCGCTACAAGGCTCCTGACCGGTACCCGGAAAAGAGACCATATTAGCCCTATCCTGGCCTCTCTCCACTGGCTTCCAATGCGGTTCAGGGTTGATTTTAAGGTGCACCTGTTCGTTTTTAAAGCCCTTAGCGGGCAGGCTCCGTCTTATATCACAGACCTCTTAACCTCTTATTCTACCACCAGGCCCCTCAGGTCGTCTAACTTAGGGCTCCTGGCAGTCCCCCAATCTAAACTTAAATCCAGGGGTGACTGCGCTTTTTCTAAATTTGTGATACAATTTTTTTTTTTCTGTTTTTCTATTTGTTTTGATATTTTATTGTGATTTAATTGTACAGCACTTTGGTCAGCGTGAGTTGTTTTTAAATGTGCTTTATAAATACATTTGACTTGACTTGACTTGACTATTTCCATTGTCTGAGTTGCGGTGGTGGTTGTGGATTCCACCTTGACAATTGAACTGGAATGAACAAAGCAAACTCTCCGTGTCCTCGGGAAGCTTAGGTCCTTTTACCTCATGGAGTGGGTAGCTTTGCTGGCAATACCAAGAAACATGAAATTGATTTAGTTTTTAATCCTGGTTTAAAGATTTGCACCACTCCTTCATACAAACATATTAATGGCATTGACAAAAACCTTTATCAAATCACAATGCGCTTCACAGAAGGAAATGGGGGGGGTTACAAACACTTGTATATGACACAGATTTTCAATGCAGGCACATACACATGTACAGCAGACCCACTACAAACCACTGAGAACAGATAAATATTACAGAGAATTATAGGCGAGACTAAAGAGATATGTCTTGAGAGCATGTCTGACATGATATATTCAGGTGCATGACTATGGAGTGATTTATAGACTAGTAAAATAATCTGAAATGATATATATAATAATTCTGAAAGCAGTGTAGTAGTTTTCAGACTGTTGTGATGTGCGCCCTCCGTCTAGTCTTGGTGAGGACTCGTGCTGCTGCATTCTGTATTATTTGTAATTGATTAATGGCTTTTTTTTGGTTCACCAGACATAAGAGAGTTACAGTAGTCTAGCCTGCTCGTGATAAAAGTTTGCATTAGTCTTTCAGTGAGAGCAACGGTTGCACCTTAGCAATGTGATAAAAAGATGTTTTAATTATATTTTTGATATGGGTTTCAATATTTACATCGGACACCTAGGTTTCTGGCCTGGTGCTTGGTGTTAAGTGCTAATGTTTCTAAATGTGCAGATAGTTGCTCTCTTTCGGCTTTTTCACCAATGACTAATACCTCTGTTTTTTCTTGGTTGAGCTGGAGAAAGTTTTGTGACATCCATACATTTATATCAGCAATGCAATTCACCGGCTGTAATTGTTGGGTGTTACAGAAATATAGAGCTGGGTGTCATCTGCATAACTATGATAGTCGATGTTGTGCCTCCTAATGACACTACCCAGGGCTAACCTGTATAGACTGAAAAAAGACTTTAGCCTTTTCTTTCTTACAAAACCCACTGGAAAGAAAATATGATTGTTTAAAAGGCACCTAAAATAAGTGAAATATTCAGGTATGCACATTTCTCAGCAACAGCACTGGTAGGACAAAGTAAACATCACTCCCCTCATTTCTTGTTCTTTTTATGTGCTAACACAAAAGTGTAAATATCATGTATATCAGATTCAACACTGATTCTTCTATGTACTTTTAAGGTCAGTGTGGAGTGACAGGTCTCTCCCATTCAATTAAACAGGAATCTAACATCTTTATGTTTGTATGTATCGTGTACATTTGCCACATATAAGCCAGAATGCTTATCCTGATATGTGTTTGAATTCATCTGCCATGTTTCTGATTCTCTCCCCTCCCCTCCCTTCCCTTCTGCCACGCCCCTCCCCTTTTTCTAACTCTACCTCTCTACCCAGCCGCCTCAAAAAGACTGGCCCCTACCTTATGAGCTGAGGTTCTCCTCCCAAGCAGACTGGCCCCTACTTTACCTTATTACATTTACATTTAGTCATTTGTCTCAACTGTAGCTGTCCGCTCACAATAACTCTACTCCTTTTAGACACATTCACAGGCTCTGACCAGAACATCTACAACTTGCACCTTTATCAGACTAGCTGACTAACTAGTCAGGAATACATTTACATTTAGTCATTTAGCAGACGCTTTTATCCAAAGCGACTTACATATGTGCGACTTACAATGTATACACATTTTACATTTACACTGATGGCACACTGCACATCAGGAGCAATTAGGGGTTCAGTGTCTTGCTCAAGGACACTTCGACAGGGAATCGAACTAGCAACCTTCTGATTACTAACCGACTTCTCTACCTCCTGTACCACTGTCGCCCCAGACCGGCCCCTACCTTAGGAGCCGAGGTTATGGACTGTGCTGCTCTACACAACGCAGGTTACATCAATGCCGTAGACCTGGAATGGGAGTGAGGTTTAGGGGGGGGGGGGGGGGGGGGGGGGGTGTAATGGCCTCCCATGCCCGAGGTCGGAAGTTCAGGTCTGGTACGGGGCTGTGCTTGTCGACACAACGCAGGTTACTTTAGCAAGCAAACATAAGAGGAGAGAAGAAGAAAAAAACAAGCAAGTACAAGTATACAAAACTCAGAAACCTTAAGACCATCTTTTAGTTTAACAACCTCATTTTATAATATGCTCCATCCATTGAGAAGATAAGTATAATAATGCATAATAATATCAACAGTAATAATAATAATATAATCATGACAGTGACTATTTGGTTACATGCAAAGAATTCAAATTTGATTTCTAAATCGCCATTAACAATAGACATGTTCTGAAAGTGCTTTACAGAGCCCCTAGGCCTGAAAAACTCCCTTTTAACAGGAATAAAACCCTGAACAGCACCCAGCTTTACATTACATTTAGTCATTTAGCAGACTTGTGCAGGAATGTAACTGCTGTAAGTGCAAGTTAAGTACTAACAAGTTCAGTACTACCAGCTCAAAGGGATACAAAGAGGGGGAAGGAGAGTGAGACAAGAGTAAATACTGCAACCGCGCACAGATCGAGGATGACCTGATGATATATTTGTCAAACATTGCCCCAAGATTTGAGGACCTTTGCAGTGCAAAGCAGGCTCATGTCTCACATTGACAGACCTGTAGGATTTTTTTTGTAAAGATCACAAGAGGCCCATAATAATAACAGTATCCTAATGATGGCAATAATAACACTTATTATTATTATGATAATAATAATAATACAATAATAATAATTGGTCGATAATCGTTCATTATAATAATAATAACATAATGATGGTGATAATAATGAATAGCCTAATAATAGGCCTACTATTACTGATTATAAAAATTGTCTGTATGGGCCTAACAATAACAATAGCCTAACCTTGACATGTCAGGCCTATCAATAACAATATGCTATCTATCTATCTATATATGGTGGTGTAGTTGAGGGCGGTGGCAGCGGCCCGCGGGCGGATGGGGGGGCCCCAACTACCCCTAACCAGCTTTGGGGGGGCCCAGCTTGCAAAAGTTTGAGAACCCCTGCATTAAGGTTACAGAATTCTCCTGCTGAAGCGCTCAAGCCAGCGCTTTAAAAAAAAAAAAAAAAGTCAAGTGTGAACCCACTGTAACATGATTCATGAGACTACAAATCAGTGAGACAGACCCTTTATTAGATGGTCATTGATAGTCCACAGTTTAAGCTCTTAAACACAGTTAATACACACACTGATATTATTGGTATTCCAAATCCAGTATGGAGCATTCAGATAGTTCATCACTAGGTGGTCTGGCTGTCTAGTTTAAATGGGATTAAATAAAGTTTATTTAATACTAAAGCCACACAATCCCTGCTTTGCTGTGTAAAGGTTGGTATGTACTCACAAAAATGCACACACACAAATATTTACACTACATTTTATTTCATTAGCACAGTTTAAATATGATTACATTAACTTTATTTAAATTATTAAATTTATCTATTTAAAGATTTTTAAAAAATATTTAAAAAAGCCACACTAATAAGTGAATATTTACAATACATACACAACATACATACTATTACAGCTTTAGAGCATTAAAGACATTGGTCGTTAAAGAAAGTGTAACTGCTGGTCAGTTAACAAAGTTTACACATACTAATATTACATTTAAAATATAAAAGTTACAAAAGTTACATTAATAAAGTAATGCTCTAACTAGTACTATGTCACTAAACTAAATATTCTTGAATTTGCAAATAATTAAACGGCCATAAAAAATACATCTTTACCATTGCAGTTCTTCCTGCAATGAGATGAAGTTCGTTTCACAAAGCGCATGGTTAGGGCTCTTTCGTGTGAGTGCACCGGTGTGTCTTTAATTGACCCGTAGAAGTAAAGCTCTTGCCACACTGAGTGCAGTGGTACGGCCTCTCTCCTGTGTGAGTGCGCTGATGTCGTTTGAGATCCTTCTCTAGAGTAAAGGTCTTGCCACACTGAGTGCAGTGGTACGGCCTCTCTCCTGTGTGAGTGCGCTGATGTAGTTTGAGAGTTCCCTCTAGAGTGAAGCTCTTGCCACACTGAGTGCAGTGGTACGGCCTCTCTCCTGTGTGAGTGCGCTGATGTCGTTTGAGATCTCCCCCATCAGTAAAGCTCTTGCCACACTGAGTGCAGTGGTACGGCCTCTCTCCTGTGTGAGTGCGCTGGTGTAGTTTGAGAGTTCCCTCTTGAGTAAAGCTCTTGCCACACTGAGTGCAGTGGTACGGCCTCTCTCCTGTGTGAGTGCGCTGGTGTAGTTTGAGAGATCCCTCTTGAGTGAAGCTCTTGCCACACTGAGTGCAGTGGTACGGCCTCTCTCCTGTGTGAGTGCGCTGGTGTAGTTTGAGAGTTCCCTCTCGAGTAAAGCTCTTGCCACACTGAGTGCAGTGGTACGGCCTCTCTCCTGTGTGAGTGCGCTGGTGTAGTTTGAGAGACCCCCCCTCAGTAAAGCTCTTGCCACACTGAGTGCAGTGGTACGGCCTCTCTCCTGTGTGAGTGCGCTGGTGTTGTTTGAGATGTCCTCGAGTAAAGCTCTTGCCACACTGAGTGCAGTGGTGACTTCTCTTGTCATTCGCTCCTTCCTGTTGTGAAGAGGGGTTAGGGGCGACTTTACTGGATGTTGACCTGGACGGCACAGTTAAATGTTTTTGTTTGTGTTGGTCACTGCTTCTGGAAGGTGCCAAAGTCTCTGGTCTGATCTCTCCAGACCTCAGCAGTCTCACGTACTCGTCCGTGTGGCACCTCTTGATGTGCTTATGGAGGTAGATTTGAGCCGTGTAGGAAAACGGACACAAGGAGCACGAGAACACCTGAGACGCTGACACCTCTGACAGAAAGAATAAAGAGAAAGATGACATTTAGGTTCAGGCAAAGAAACATGTTGGATGTTACCTTTTACATAAAAGTGCATACATACATTTCAACCATTTCTTTTCCAACATTTCTTACTGTCATTCATTTCAATATTCTCATCATCCTATATCCACTCATCAGTGATTCAGGTCTGTGATGCAGAATTGCTCTTTAACATTCTTTTATAATCAAGGTCTTTCACAGCAGGTGAAGCTGAGATCTTTGCTGAGTCGTCCAACCCTAACGAGGGCGGTGTGTTCTAACGTGGGCGGTGTGATCTCACTAGATGAGGTTGGCCTAGATGGCAGATTTAGTTGAAAGCATGTGAAGCGGAGATGGTTGCTGCTACCTTTGAACAGACCTGTATTTCAGGTGTAACATTGTGATGTACCTTTGGCGCTACTCTTGATGTCCCACAGGTAGTCGAAGGTGATGCCCAGGTCTCTGGCGTAGTCCTCTCCATACCAGACCAGCAGCTCCTCTCCAGGGGCGATGGGCTTACAGCAGCGATACACAATCCCCCCTCTGTACTGAAACGCCACCAGGTTTTGCTCGTCACCGTCACGAGCGCAGTTCACATACCTAATGGAGAAACCAGAGATTGAAAATGACACAGAAGAGAGAAGTCTAAATACTAGTTCTACAACTTTAATATAAATATAAAGCTGGGTGTGGAATACGTGACTTATATCAGTGACAGATCAGAAGACAGCAACAAGAACAGCAGATAGGACAGAGACAGACTTAAAGGTGTAGTCTGCGACTCGGCGAAAGGTTGCTGATATTTGAGCTCAACAGCCAATGTGCTCCTGGATCAGCGTGTTGATTGGCTGGAATTGGGTAAAGTTTTACTATTGAGACACACACTGAACGGCCAGCTAGAGGAGAGAGAAGAGCAATTTGCTGAATCTGGCAGAAAGTGTGGATTAGAATCGCAGACTGGACCTTCAAGTGAAAGAATCAAGAGGAAATAAAGAAGGACGTCACCTCATCCAGTTGGAGTGAGTTTCTCTCTTTGCGTCTATGTACTCATCTACATGTCGGCTCTTGTATGTCTGTGGAAACATTGAATCAAACACTGTCACCTGTTTCAGTACAGAGGAGTTAAACATTTTGAACAGAATTTCTTTTTTTTTGGAATCAGTTTTTCAGACTGGACACATTTATTATTTAGAAACACCATTTGATCCCTCACCACCCAGGAGTATCCGCTCTCTATGGCCTCGTCCCTGTCCATCACCTCTCCCTCATAGGGGCCAAAGTGCGCCCTTTTGGGCACCGTCTGATCCTGGTTGAACACCCCCAGACCTGCGTTTGGGATATTGGACTCTCTGACCACCAGTCCAGGTGGCAGGGTGAGTCTGGCTCGGTCTGGGACCCCAACAGGAGCTGGGGTGTCAGGGATGAAGTTAGGGGGGCCATGGACCCCACACTCATCAATGTAGAAAGACTCACAGTCCTCACAGTCTGCAGAGAAAAGAAACGAATCAGAGATAATTTACTGATATTATGATGCAACCTAAAGATGTACAATCATTCTGTTGTAAAACTCAATAACCAGCAACTGTGAAAGCATCCATTTAAAATGGCTGAAAACGGTATGAAGTCATCAGCAGATCAACCCTTAGAGTGGGGAAGTTAAGAGGAGAAAAGAACATTTAAATTCGCAAAATGATGGAGTCAATGAACAATTATACTGTTGAAATTCAGTGATATTACTGCACTTACACCAGTCATTTAAAAGAGAGACAGAGAGAGAGAGTGTCAAGTAGAAAGGTAGCAGTAAGAGCAACTCACAGAGGTAATCTTCATCTTTGGGCTCCTCTTCCTCTGTGTAGCTCACTCTGGGTCTGCTGCGCAGGCTGCCTCCACGCTTGTAGCTGTTCAACTGGCCTTTCTGCTGTTTCAACCACTCTCTCTTTGACACTCCTGACACACACACATAATACAAAAAGACAAACACAATACATAAAAGAAAACAAACTTTCAAAATGATTTGTTTCTCACCTTTACTAATCATTAGGCAAACTATCAAGTAATCTCCCCTCTTTTGAAATGACTGCTTTATGTATCTAGATCTGCCATACAGTATACATATGTGTGTGTGTGTGTATATTTCTATTTCTGTGTGTGTGACACAAGCCAACTGGTCTTTCTGCTGTTTCTCTATTTGACACACCTGACACACACACAAACTAAACAGTCTTGTGAAACCAATTTGCTTTAACTGTTCATACAGCAAACTGTGATCTGCCTTCTTCCGCTCAACTACTTTATATCGAAATACTGACCTATGTTTTGAGTGTGTGTGTGTGTGTGTGCGTGCGTGAGTGTGTGTACACTCCCCTGTCTCCCTCTGACCCTCTCACCAGGTCTCTTTGCTGTTGGGTCTTGCTCTCTCCCTCCCTGTCCATCCACACTCTCCACGCCGTCTCTCTCTCCACCCTGGTCTGAGTCTGTTCTGGGGACCTGAGGAGGAACAGGAGCGAGTTCTGTCTGAGAGTTCGATCAGCAAACACGAGTTCTGTCTGAGAGTTCGAATCAGCAAACACGAGTTCTGTCTGAGAGTTTGATCAGCAAACAGTATGTGCGTGTTAGTGTGTTTTACTGTAAGGCCTGAGGACACTGAGCATTGCTGCTGAAAGGTTGAAAACGGCTGTTTCTATTCTATAGTGTGTGTGTTTATGAGACCGGTTTGCTCTCCTCTCCCTCTATGGTTCTGTCCCTAAGGAACAGGAGCTCCTGTTCTGATTGTGTGTGTGTGTGTTTTGGTGTGTGTGTGTGTGTACGTGTGTGTTTGTTCTCCTCTGTCTCTATAGCCTGTTCTGTGGGACTACTGTTTCTATTTCCGATTGGCTGTGAAATCTGAATGCCCTTGCTGATTGGCTGTGAAGTCCTGTTGTCTTCACTGATTGGCTGTGAAGTCTTGTTGCTGATTGGCTGCATAGAGAAGAAGTGACAAGACAAGCTAGTGCAGGCGCAAACACAGGCTAGTGTGCAACCCCTTAACATGTGCGTCAAAACTGCACCCCGCTTTGAGTCTTTAGACCCTTAAACATCTCTGAGAGCCCAAACCTGAATAAAAGCTTTCTGGTTCAGGAGGATGCTTGCTTTGGGCAACATCATGGCTTTTTCCTACTAAGGATCGGGGAATTTCTGACTATAAGTCAACTAGTGAACAAACGCTCAGAATTTCCCACTTTCTCTAGTGTCTAGTGCTCTACCTGTTCACCTAACTTAAAATGTCTTAATAGTATTTTCTGTTTGGCTGACGGGTGTCCGATATTTCAGCCCAAGCAGGGCTAACTAGTGCTTGAGGCGGTGTCAAGGTGATAGGTGGGGTTATCGGAGTCAGTTAAAAGAGGTTCAGCAACAAAAGAAGATAACTTGCTACTATGAAATAACATGCACGCTACAAAATAACTTTAACAGATAATAAATCTTGTACATGTTGTTGGTACATTCGTTGGAATTCGTCCATTGTATTTGACTTGAATCAGGGCGTATGGTTTAATCTGGAACCTATGTAAACTGTCTGCCTCTCCTCCAAACTGTAACCTGATGTCACTTTGTTGTCACGTCCCCACAGACTCTCTCTCTTTGTTTTCCACTCCTGGAGAGCACACCTCACTTTTTCAGATTTAAGGATCCACAGGAACCCTGAGTAGCATAAACACTAAAATAAATAGTTTGGGTAATTTTCCCTTAATTATTTATATGATCCCTTCCTATCTTTCTTCATAAGGACGGATAAAAAGTTTAGCTGTTCACCTGAGATGGCAGGGCAGGAGCTGGGGGCTGGGTGTTCACCTGAGATGGCAGGGCAGGAGCTGGGGGCTGGGTGTTCACCTGAGAGGGCAGGGCAGGAGCTGGGGGCTGGGTGCGCCTCACGGAACCGACTCTGGACTCAGCTGGGGTTCTGACGGGAGCTCTGAAGGCACGAGAGGCTGAAGAAGACAGAATCAGTTGAGGTCTTCATCTTTTTCTATTTGTACTCTTTTCTCTAATCTAATAATAATAATAATAATAAACATTTTCAGAGGCGGCACCAACGTAAAAAAAACCCAGCGCACCCCATGCATAGAGGTTCATATGTACTGATAATTATTATATAACCTTTGTGTATTGTACACTCAGTTCCCAGTTTCTTAGGTGCACCTAGCGAAAACTAAAGCAGTCTTATATAACAGTCCTGCAATAAATTCCCTTTCATGATTGTTATAATGTTAGGTTTATGTCATAACAGTTTCAACTGTATAATGTTGGATTGCACATGATGAGCATTTCTCATTTCTCTGTTTGGTAAGATGATTTCAAATCTTTTGCTGTATGCTGACCTGGAGGTCTCCTCTCCAAACTGGGTGTCCACTCTTCCTCTGAGTCGGTGCTGTCAGCAGTGGGTGCTCTCGCCAACGTCTCCCTTCTGGCCCGGCCCTTCTTCATGAAGGCTGGAGGAGTGGAGGACAGACCTGACGGGGGGGGGAGGAGGACGACAGGAAAAAAAGCCAAGAGGCAGGCAGATACTGTATGACGTATGGTTTACAACTCTGAAATCATAGTGTACATTGGCAAAATACAGACAGACTACCACTGATCACAGATATTTAAGTTGAATTATTTGGCAGAAGCTTTTGTAAAAAGCATTACAGTATAATAATAAAGATATAATTAATGTTATTGTTTTGTTATTAGTGAAACACCTGCCGAAATAATCTAGTTTTGTCAAAGGCTCAGTACAGCTCAGGGTAAAAAACTGAAACTGTGACGTAATGGCTACCTATGGCCAGCATGTACAGGTGGTTCCTCTTCATGTTTTTGAAGCGCACCTTCTCCCATTCGGCCAGCCGCGCCCACTCGGTCTGCGTGAAGTGCACTCTGAGGCCATTGAAACTCTCCTAGGATGCAGACACACGACTCAGAGACAGGTGCAGTAAAGCAGAATGCGTGTGTGTGTGTGTGTGTACATGAGTGATTGTGTGTGTGTTTTGTGTGATGCAGGGAGCAGATAGTAGAGATGACTGAAAGTGTAGCAGCAAGTGTAGTAATATTGCTGAGCTCTACTGACCTCATCAGATGAACTCATGGTTTGGAGGTATGTTTCTCAGACCTTGCTGTCACAGGAGTTGACAAGCTGAAAAGGTATTTGACCTAGAAAACAAGAAAATACACAAAAACACTTGATCATCAATGGTTCTTTATGTTAGCAAAATTACATTAAAAAACAATAACCTTTTTTAGGTTTTTTAAATAAGAATTAGTCTCCTCATATTAAAGTTACATTGAAGTACACAAATGTTATCAAAGTTTCCTTTAACTTTATCTAACGCCCCTCTCCAACAGTGCAAGTCAAATATGAATTCAGGGACCTCATTCGCATTCTCCTCATTAGGCTTTTCATTAGTTAAGAACTGCCGCTCTCAAACGTGTCCTGAGGTCCAGTCATGTCAGACTTCAGAGTTTGTGGAGTGAACGGAGTTCCGGTTGACTCGCATGTACACGGAGCTGGTCGAAAGCAGGCGTTAGCGCGCACACAAAGTGCATGTCCGCTCATGGTAAAGTGCAAGTGACAGAAACACCAAGCGTAGTTTGACTTCAGCAGTGACGAGGCTCTGCAGTTTCCTCATTACACGCTACTTTGGAAAACCTAATTAACTGGGCAACTATCTTGATAACTAACATTCAGACTTTTTTCAGTCTAACATTGGCTAACTTTAAATTCGACTTGTGACAGAAAACTACGCGCGCGCGGGCGAAGGCGTTTGAAAGCGACATAAAGAAGCCTCACGTTACTTATTTATTTATCCCAACAAACATAACCTGTGAGGAGAAATTTACACCAGAACAACCGAACCTCCAAAAGTTTTTAGGCTACCACGACAATTTCTTACATTAAGTAACGTTATACGAGGTGTTAGGCAGTTGGCCTAATTATCGATACTGATAATGTAAGTTTTCTTCATTACAATAGAATAACTGCAGTACCTAGTCTCATTATTTAACAGCCCACGTATAGTATAGGCTGGCTAAATAAAACTAACGTAATTCAATCCAGGTATTAGATAGCTAATTGACATTAGTTAGTTAACATTAGCTAATTCTTTTAACATTAGCTAACTACTGTGATTTGTGTATGTATGTTTGTGAGTTAAGGTAAGTGTATAAGCTACTGGATGACCTAAATTTCCTTCGGGATTAATAAAGTATCCATCTATCTATCTAACTAACATAACATTCTCTGGAATTCTCTGATATGCTGGCTAACAGTAAACCGCAGACTAACGGTCATTTTTAGCTAACTGTAAAGGCGAAGAGTGAACGGTTGAACTTTAACTTACTGCTAACGTAGTCGGTGTTCATTTTATATTTCAATACTACCAACCTGCTGTAATGCGCTGCACGATGAAATCAACGGCTCTCGATGAAACGACATTATTTATATTATAAATATTTGTTTTGCTCTTAGCTTGACTGTTCTCTCCCTTGTACGTCGCTTTGGACAAAAGCGTCTGCTAAATGACTAAATGTAAATGTAATGTAAGTGTAAAAGACGCTCAGCAAACCTGTGCTGCTTCTGTCTCCGTCGACTCACTTCTGGTGTCAGTTGGGTGATAACTGACGCCGATTCTCCTCAGAGAGCCGCTGAGGGCCAGTCACAGGTATATACCACGCTCGAGAACACTCGTTTCGCGCCTAAAAGAAACATCCAATGAAGTTCGTGGGTTCGCGGATCTCTTGACGCTTGTTATGAAATTAGTAAAATGATCAGTTTGTATTCTTAACCAGTATCATCCATCATACATACATCAGACTTTCCACTTAAATTTCAATGCTGCGGTGGATATTTGTCTACACCACAGAAATTAACCAAGAAAACTCATAGTAAAGTAAGAAAATAAAGTATGCCCTACTATAGGGTGACCAGACGTCCCGGTTTGACCAGGACAGTCCGGATTTTGAGTTGCGTGTCACGAGTCCCGACAAAAACCTGTCGGGACGCTAAAATGTCCCGGTTTACACCAACCACTATGAAATTGTCCCGGTTGTCAGCGATTACATAGCCGATGTGGTCTTATTATTAGGGTTGGGTACCAAGAACCGGTACCAATATGGAACCGGTTCCAATACAACCGGTAGGTACCTACCCGGACCGAAATGCAACGCAGATTTCGGTGCTTCATTTCGGTGCCTGCGCCAATTGAACACGGTCGCTAGGCAGATTCCGTGGGGCACATGTAAAACTGCCCCAGCTCCCAATGTAAACTTTGTCCTGTGTCGCTCACGCTCATTGGTGTTTTCATAGCAACAGTCTTATGACGGTGAAGAGCAGGCAGCATTTCACAGAGCAAGCACAAACAGAACTAGCCATCAACCTTTTAACAGAGAAAATACCGAAAGGTAAACGGTCAAAAGTGTGGCTGTATTTCGCACTAAAAGAGTCAAACATCGCGACGTGCAGCAAATGCAACAAAACAATTGCGTGAAAAGAGGGGAGAGAAGGCAAGAGTCAAAGGCAGATCAGCAACCGAAGACTGAAAAATAAACGGAGATGACAGCTAACCTACGGTAGTCTCTTAAAGGGGCAGTACACATTTTCTCGTACTCAGTGTGTTCAAGTACCAAGATTAACTATAAACAAGATAGAAAAGATAGGTAAACAACTCATAAAATGGTGAAATTTCATGAAATAAATGCAAACAAAATAATACATTTTTTGACTCCAAAGGCAAATATGCTCTTATTTTTGCAAAATAAGTTTTAAGCTGTTTTTTGTATTTATTTATATTTATTTAAGTATACTATAAACTGTTGTTTACAGTTAATATAATGTTCATAGTTTGAAGTAAAAAAGTTTGAAGCTGTAGTTTGAAGCCAAGTGTTTTGTATGTTTTTTTATTTATAATATACTTTAAACAGTTAATATATTGTTCAATTTGAAGAAAAAAAATTGCCTTGGGAATAAAAAAAGCCTTTCTTTAATGTTGTCAATCGTCGCTTTGTGCTTAAAAAAAAAAGTATCAGTTCAGGCACCGGTATCGTTTTAAAAGTATCGGTTTAGCACCGGTATTGGAAAAAACCCAAACAATACCCACCCTACTTATTATAGCCCGATCATTAACTAAACCCATGTTATAAAATAGGGGGATATTGATGGAATGAAACCCAAAAGGACTGTATGCTGGTGTAATGAATAAGTGACAATCGCCACAGGTTTGTCCGGTCAGAACATGAATGGATGTCAAGTCCCAATGATGATGAAAACAATGTATTTATTTGCACACACACTCAAGCCTTGAATGGCGGGATGAACATGAATGACTGAAGATGAACGGTGAATACGATTATCCGCGTAAAGGACTCGTATTTACACATGAATTCTTGAATGACCGTGTTTGAACCGTGATTGAGTTATCCGTGTAATGGATTGAAGACCATGAACCGTGGTTTCTATTAAACAATACAAATGACAAATATATACAATTAAATACAATAAAGATGAACCATTATATACAAGATGAATGAATATAATATATACAAGATGAATGTTACGGCTATACTGTAAATACGGATCTGTCCCTTTCACAGCGTTACGGTGAACATTCCACTCCTCCGTTAACAACGGTAACTCTTGCTTAACGGTAACAGAGTGAAACATGACAAGACAGTATAATTACCACGCTACATAAACATACATATATTATATACACTGATATGAAACAGACCCGCTACATTACACATACAACAATGAAACACTCACTCTTTCATTGACGCACGGCAAATGATCGCGAATGTCTTTGAATGAATTGATTTGTCCAATGTGCTCCTTGAAGATGACTTCTCCAACTCCGCTTGACTTGACCCACAACTTGGCCAGAGGAGGGTCGGCCTTATATAGTGGAGAGATGACGGGGGCCTTGAAACTGTTGAAGTGGCCAAATGGTCAGTGAAATTCCACTGTGCACGAGCCCCACGGACTCCTGGGATCAACTGATAGGCTGACCTCTGCCTGGACCCCAGGTCCCAGAACCGTCGCCGTAGCTCAGCAAACACCCTGTCCGGGCCTGAATGCTTGAGCCGGCTGTCACCATCCTGGATGATGAGCTTGGTGATGGGGTGATGAGGATCCAGCACTATGGGGTGCAATGCGTCCTCCTCCAGGGACTCACACCTGCGGAGCCGCCCCCCCCCCACGCGGATCAGCTAGACCCCTAAGTCGAACTCTGGAGCCAACGTGTGCAGTCTGCTGGCTGCAGGGACAGGTTTCCCTGTAGAAAGAAGAATGAATTCCTCCGGGAAGCAGTCTCTCTGGACTGTCCCGAGGAGGGCAAGACGTCCTCTGCTGCAGGGTCTGTGGGCGGGGCCGCCCCATGAGAGGCTCTGATAGAGGCCTCCAGCAGCTCTTGGTCACCTGACAGCGATGCTCAGTGGAAGGAGTCTCGTTACCAGTGAGTAGACACTGAGGGGTGGAGGACTGATGCATGGGTACATTGAAAGGGCCTTGCAGTGTCCAACCGAGACGTGTGCGCAGTGCAGCCGGTCCACCTGGTGGGCCTAGGTGCACTCGCTCAACTGGGGTGAGGAGATGAGGGTAGTCAGACCCCATGAGGAGCAGTGGTTGGGCCTGACTGAATGAATGAAGGGGCAGGTCTCTGAGGTGGTGATAAGCTTTTTGAAGGGCTTTGACTGGATATGAATGAGTGGATAAACCAAGCTCTGTTGAGGTGAAAGCTTGCTCTATCCTGAACCGCTTCTGAGGATGAATGGCTGATGCCACAGAGAATGAGACTGACCTCCCTGGCACAGCCCTGACGTCCTGACGGATGGTTCTGAGTGCCAGCTCCTCACTCCGTCCGTGAAGACCCAGCTCCTGAGCAGCACTGTGAAGCAGCATTGTGCGCTCGGAACCGTCATCCAAGATGGCGTAGGTCTCCATCTTCTTGTTGCCATTGAATAGGCACACCTTCACCATTTTCAGCAGTACGCTACCACCCCTCCTGGCAGGATCGAGGTAGTACGTCACCGGCTGACTGGCTTCGGTGGCTGGCTTCTCCGGTCTGGCGTTCACCTCGTGCAGCACTTCCAGATGCGTCAGATTGCATGTCTGACATCTGGCCTTGAGGTAGCACTGCACTGTTTGATGATCCCTTCCACACCTCCAGCACCGTTTCCCTTTCTTGATCCAGCTGACCTTCTGATCCTTGGTCAGCTGCTTGAATGCTGTGCACTGATTGAAATAGTGCTGAATGTTGTTGCAGAACGGGCAGTACTTCTGTGGCTGCTCTGCCTTCCGTGGTGAGGGCTGTGCTGTCTTGGTGGGCTCGACTGCCTTAACAGGTGAGTCACACCCAAGCAGGACAGTGGTGGAATGCACGGCTGGGCTCTGATTCGCCCTGACGCCTCTCTGGCGGTCAGGTGGCTCTTCCAGCGGTGCTCTGGCGTGGATGAATGGCACCTCATCCTGCTGAACACGGACCTCCTTCTCCAGCCAGTAAGAAAAGTCCAGCAGTGTGGGGATTGGTGTCCGAATGGGGTCGATGTAGCGTTTGAACTGGATGCGCAGGTCATGTGGAAGCTTTGACAGCAGTCGTGACACATGTGACCCACACTCCAGTTCTGTTCGCCCTTCTTTCCCCAGCTGGTCCAACATCCCCACAAGGGCCCGCACCTTTAGTGCGAACAGGCGGAACCCCCTGCTGTCCCCGCTCTTGACTGGAGATTCAGCAAGGACCTCGTTGATGCGCTGCAGAGCCAGCCTGTGTGGCTGGCCATACAGCTCGGTGAGTGATGCCATGGTGTTGGTGTAAGGATACCGGCTGTTGCAGTAGGAGTCTGCTATCAGCAGAGCATCCTCCAGCTTCAGGTGGTCGACCAGGATCTGGTACTTAAACCGCTCAGTCGCATCCGCAGGCAGGATGTTCTCCAATGCCAGCAACTTGGCCAGAGGAGGGTCGGCCTTATATAGTGGAGAGATGACGGGGGCCTTGAAACTGTCTTGAAACTGTTGAAGTGGCCAAATGGTCAGTGAAATTCCACTGTGCACGAGCCCCACGGACTCCTGGGATCAACTGATAGGCTGACCTCTGCCTGGACCCCAGGTCCCGTGAGTGGCTTGCACAGCGGGGGTGCACAGCTGGATGCAACTGGTGAGACAGCCCTTTTTAACACATGTAGAAGGACTAATAAAGCGTCCAGCAGTTGATTTGAACAATGTGTGTGTGTGTCAGTCAATCGTAGTGGTCTGTGTCTGCATAATCTGTGCAGCCAGCGTTACAATGTATATTTGTAAACATTGTTGCAAAAGCCTCTTCTTTCTGTCTAGTTTTAATGGTCAGGCTATATCCATAGCTAGTCCAGGGCGATGACACTGCAAAACCTCATTTTCTGTAAGCCATGGTGGTAGCGCAGATGTGAAAGATCATGTGAAAACAGCCAAACATAACCTCAGGTGGGTAGAGGCAGGGGCTAGCAGCATAGCCACCTATTTTAGCAATGTTAGCGCTGGAAGTGGTGAGCTCAAGCGGGCTGCTGAGGAGGGGACGTTAGCCAATAAAATGATACTTCAGCAAATTCACTCCTCTAACAAATATACGGAATGAATGTTTCCAATAGGGTGTGTGTGTTGTTGGAATAACACTGGTAACACTTTACGCTAAGGGTACAGGATACAATTATCATGAATTCACGCATTAATTCATTGATGTAGTATATGTAATATTATGCATTATGTCATTAATGATTTATGTATTACTGCATTCCTTAATATCCCATGAATCATCAGGAATTGACGTGTTCATTTGTCATTCGTGACCTCATAAATGAACAACACAACTAAAGCATTAGGTACGGCACATCATTATGAATTGTGATTTAATAAGTATGATCATGATTTATTTCTTTTTATGCAAAACAATGTGGTCATCACTGCGCAAATTCTGATTTGAACACAACTTGTGCCTAATAATGTACCCACCTAATGCTTTAGTTGATGTGTTGTTCATGCATGAGGTCATGAATGAGAGGCTATGAACTCATGTCAATTCCTGATGATTCATAAGATATAAAGGAATGAAGTAAAGCACAATAATAATTCATAATTCATGTACCCTTACTTTAAAGTGTCACCATAACTTTAGTTCAAGCCTGTGGCAGCAGTTCAAAATAGTTTGTTTATTGCCATGCAATGAAAAATACCTTTTCACAAACTTTTTCACAAGTTCAGTGGGTACATTTTCCAAAAGAATGCTTTAATTCTGAAAAATAAAGTTGGTCCCACACAAAACTCACTCAATGTCTTTTAATATTTTTTCTTAGATATGTAGGCTACATAGAAAATGCATGAATAATAACTGAGATACCCCATTATGTTGTGAACAGTAGGCCTACGTGTGCTGTTGGCAAAATCTATGTCTATGTCTGACCTGGGCACATGTTCAGGATAAAAAGCCTGTGCGTGCACGAGCATTACGGTCGCGCGCAAAGTGTCCCGGTTTTAGGTCTGGGAAATCTGGTCACCCTACCCTACTATGAAGCAGCTGGTTTGAGTTTAATGTGTGAATTATTCTGGGACAACTGTTTGTCTCCGAGACAAGTCCAATAACATTAATTAGCTCAACTCATGATTACAACATGAAGAGACAACATTTGAGATGTAAACAAATCTGAGAAGCAGAAATATGTTTGCCTGTAAGTGAGGATACAAGTGTGTGAAATGATACATTTTGTGTGTGAATTGATCACTGTCTGTAAAGATAACACATTCTGGAGCTAATGCCTTGTAGTGTCTGGAGAATCCAAGGCATCAGCCCTACTGTCACTATTTAAAGTGAGTTCCCATATGGTTACAACCGTAAACTTTGCAGTTGTTCATCATCTCATCCTTTAAGACTTCATCAACAGAAATAGGTTAGAGTTAGACTAATCTATTTCTGGTGAACATTTTAATTGCTCATGCTATTACAAAGTTAGTACTTTTTAATTAGGGAATATAACTCTATTAGTCTACTGTGTGTGTATGTGTAACAGGTTAAAGAAGGAGAAATACTTTTGCAACCTTTCATTTTCTATTTTGTGTCTATATGAGTTTATTTCACCAAAATCGGGTGGTTGTCATGGTGATGGCGCCTTGTATGGCTGCCCAGGTGTGTTGGTGCACACTTCTATGTTTGTTTTTAGTCTCTAATTAATATTTAATTCTGTTTTTTTGCGAATCAACTCGAATTATTTTGTTGTATTGTCAGCCACTGTATTGTTTTGAGTCTTTAATTCTGTTTATTACGACTCAACTTGGATTTTTTTCCTTATTTTCTTATTTTGTTATTGTGTTGCTATGGCGATAATAATAATATTGCGGATTATTTTCACGAGAGAAGAGCTACTAAATATCAGGGACTCAACACCATCTGTTTTATGTCCCAACTTTCTCACCTCTTCCGTGGATTTATCAGACCTACAAATCAAAGGCCTTGGACACACAGTGAGACGGAGACGGAGACGGAGACGGAGAGGTAAACGCGCTGGAGCCCTGGTGCGCTTTAGGAGGAGAGGCATTCGGTCGCCTCTACCGAGTATACTCCTCTCCAACGTCCGCTCACTTAGCAACAAAATGGATGAACTGTGCCTTCTCATCAGGTCTAGCAGGGACTTTTCCCTTTCTTCCGTTTTGTGCTTCACGGAGACGTGGCTGTGTGGATTGATACCGGACTCTGCGCTGCAGCTGGCAGGCTTCCAACTCTTCAGAGCGGACCGCCACACAGAACTTTCCGGCAAGACGAAAGGTGGAGGAATCTGTTTCTACACTAACAGTGGCTGGTGCAAGGATGTGACAGTGATTCAAGAGTACTGTTCTCCTGATCTGGAATCTTTTTTTATCAACTGTAAACCATTCTACTCCCCCCGTGAGTTCGTTTCATTCATTCTGGTCGGTGTTTACATTCCACCGCAAGCCAATGTGCAGGTTGCACAGCGCATGCTCGCCGACCAGATACTGTGTGTGGAGAGGACTAACCCGGACTCCTTAGTTATTGTCCTCGGCGACTTTAACAAAGGAAATCTCACCCGCGAACTCCCCTAATACAGACAATATATTAAATGCCCGACCAGAGAGGAGAACATTCTGGATCACTGCTACACCACAGTTAGCAGTGCCTATCATGCCGTCCCCCGGGCTGCACTGGGACACTCTGACCACGTCATGGTCCATTTGATCCCTGGCAGAAATTAAAACTCTGCAAACCTGTTGTGAGGACATCTAAGCAGTGGACCAGTGAAGCTGTGGAGGATCTTCAGGCGTGCTTGGACTGTACTGATTGGGATGTCTTCAGGACCGCTACCAACAGTCTGGATGAGTACACAGAAGCTATGACATCATATATCAGCTTCTGTGAGGACAGCTGTTTATATTCACGCACCAGGGTGAGTTATAACAACGACAAACCCTGGTTCACAGCTAAACTCAGAAAGTTAAGGTTGGAGAAGGAAGAGGCATTCAGGAGTGGGGACAGAGACAGGTTTATTGAGACAAAATACATGTTTAGCAAGGAGGTGCGAGATGCTAAACGTCTTTACTCTGAGAAACTCCAACACCAGTTCTCAGCCAACGACTCTGCTTCTGTCTAGAAAGGGCTTAGGCAGATAACAAACTTTAAGCCTAGAGCCCCCCACTCCACTAACGACCCACGCCTGGCCAATGACTTGAACGAGTTTTACTGTCGCTTCGAAAGACAATGGGACAGTCCTGATACCATCCCCTGTGACACCACCCACCAGCTCCAGCCCATCAGCTTCACCTTCCCCACCTCAGCAGAGGCCTACGCCTCTCCACAGCTGCCCACCTCAGAGCACCCCCCCCTTCTCCCCCACCACAGTGACGACTCTATCCATTATGGAGAGGGACGTCTTCAGACTCTTTAGGAGACAGAACCCCCGCAAAGCAACCGGGCCAGACTCTGTCTCTCCATCCATCCTAAAGCACTGTGCTGAACAGCTGTCACCGGTGTTTACAGAAATTTTTAACTCCTCACTGAAGTCATGCCACGTACCAGCCTGTTTCAAAACCTCGACCATCATCCCCGTCCCCAAAAAAACAAAGATCACAGGACTTAATGACTACAGACCCGTTGCTCTGACCTCTGTTGTGATGAAGTCATTTGAGTGGCTTGTGTTGCGGCATCTCAAAGCCATCACTGACCCTCTACTCTACTGGATCCCCTCCAGTTTGCCTACAGAGCTAACAGGTCTGTAGACGATGCAGTAAACATGGCCCTTCACTCCATCCTCCAGCACCTGGACACCTCAGGAACCTATGCCAGGATCCTGTTTGTGGACTTCAGCTCTGCCTTCAATACTATCATCCCGGCTCTGCTACAGGACAAGCTTCTCCGGCTGAGCGTGCCTGACTCCATCTGCAGGTGGATCACAGACTTCCTGTCTGACCGGAGGCAGCACGTGCGGCTGGGAAAACATGTCTCTGACCCCCGGACCATCAGCACCGGCTCCCCTCAAGGCTGCGTTCTTTCCCCTCTTCTCTTCTCCCTGTACACCAACAGCTGCACCTCCAGTCACCAGTCCGTCAAGCTCCTCAAGTTCGCGGACGACACCACCCTCATTGGGCTCATCTCTGGTGGTGATGAGTCTGCCTACAGGTGGGAGATTGACCATCTGGTGACCTGGTGTGGACAGAACAATCTGGAGCTCAACGCGCTGAAAACAGTGGAGATGGTTGTCGATTTCAGGAAGAACCCAGCCCCTCCCAACCCCATCACCCTGAGTGGAGTCCATCCGCTTCCTGGGCACCATCATCTCCCAGGACCTCAAGTGGGAGCTAAACATCATCTCCCTCACCAAAAAGGCACATCAGAGGATGTACTTCCTGCGGCAGCTGAAGAAATTCAACCTGCCAAAGGCAATGATGGTGAACTTTTACACCTCCATCATTGAGTCCATCCTCACCTCCTCCATCACCATCTGGTACGCTGCTGCCACTGCCAAAGACAAAAGCAGACTGCAGCGTGTCATTCGTTCTGCGGAGAAGGTGATTGGCTGCAATTTGCCATCTCTCCAGGATTTGTATGCATCCAGGACCCTGAGGCGTGCAGGGAAGATTATGGCTGATCCCTCCCACCCTGGACACAAACTCCTTGTGCCACTCCCCTCCGGCAGAAGGCTGCGGTCCATCAGGACCAAAACCTCACACCACCTGAGCAGCTTCTTCCCGTCTGCGGTTGGCCTCATCAACAAGGCCCGGGACCCCCGCCCCCCAACACGAACTCTAATCGCTTTTTTGCACACTCCTGCTGTAACTTAATATGTGTATTGTTTATTGTTTATTGTGTATGTTTATTGTTTGCACCAACGTACCACAAAAAATTCCTGATTCTGGGGGTATTGGGTGGTGGTGGCTATATGCTGCATTTTCGCGTTCATTTGTCAGTCTGTATTCTGCTTGGCTGAGAGAGGTACGTGTGTGTGAGGCACACTGTGGTGCAATGCAAATGTGAAATATATTTGTTCTAACTTAAGTTTTAGTGCACATGGTGATTTGTACATGTGTTTTATCATGAGTGCACACAAAGTTAGTTGAGTTGTTTTGAGAGCTTTGCTGTTTTGAGAGCTTGGGGGTGCTGACATAGCTTACCTTGTGTTACAAGTTACAAGTTACAAGTCTTTTATTTGTCTGAGCCACCTATCTAATATTAGCATGCTACCACTCACAAGGTAAACAGCTTGCTAGTGGCGTGATTGGTTTGTTGACCACAACCCCATGCGCCAGACTCCTCCTCCGCCATCCGTTGGATCAACGCATTCCAACGCGTACGTGTGAGTGTGCTGTTACGTTGGTCTTCCGAAGTCCGTAAGAACACATTTCAGAAGACACTTCAGAAAATTTTCAAAAATAGGCAACATACAGATCGCCGATGGCCAGTCCGCCCCTGGCTACTGCCCTGATGAGAACAACACGTTGTCCTGTGTCTTACTTTTCAAAAAGCACTTTATCTCCACTCCTCCTTCAGGTGAGGTCATCATATGTATGCGTTACCTGTTCAGCATATTTGTATGTAATCAGGTGAGGTCATCAAATGTATGTGTTACCTGTTCAGCATATTTGCGTGTAATCAGGTGAGGTCATCATATGTATGCGTTACCTGTTCAGCATATTTGCATGTAATCAGGTGAGGTCATCATATGTATGCGTTACCTGTTCAGCATATTTGTGTGTAATCAGGTGAGGTCATCATATGTATGCGTTACCTGTTCAGCATATTTGTATGTAATCAGGTGAGGTCATCATATGTATGTGTTACTGAGGCTCAACTGGCAGAGCAAATAGTAGTACAAGGTGCTGACACCACCAAGGTCATTAAATAACAAGTGTGTGCCGTGTGTGTGTGTGCATGCGTGTGTGTGTGCATGGGTGTCCATGGGCTGATTATCTACAGAATGTGGCTGTGTGTGTTTGTGACAGTCAGCTTAGTGTGTGTGTGGGGGTGGAGGGAGGGAGAGATATGGAGGGAGATGTAGAACTACACTAGTAGGGCAAGGTGCTAACAACACCGAGATCATTGTCTTGATGCCCAGAAAACTCACATACTGATGAAAATGTATAAGTAGCTTTGCTGCATGCTGTTTGCGAAGTTAATACATCTAAACTAAAGTTTGTTAACAAACATACTAACCATCCTGGCATGTTGTTTACACAATAATGGGGGTTTTATATTGAACAGTGTCTATTTCTCGGTAACTTTCTAAAAATCTAAGCGAAAAAAGGTCAAACTAAAAACTTGTAGGTACAAATACGATGATCTCTATGGCCTCTATGGTCCATCACCTCTCCCTCATAGGGGCCAAAGTGCGCCCTTTTGGGCACCGTCTGATCCTGGTTGAACACCCCCAGACCTGCGTTTTGGATGTTGGACTCTCTGACCACCAGTCCAGGTGGCAGGGTGAGTCTGGCTCGGTCTGGGACCCCTACAGGAGCTGGGGTGTCGGGGATGAAGTTAGGGGGGCCATGGACCCCACACTCATCAATGTAGAAAGACTCGCAGTCCTCACAGTCTGCAGAAAAAAGAAACGAATCAGAGATCATTTACTGATATTATGATGCAACCTTAAGATGTACAATCATTCTGTTGTAAAACTCAATAACCAGCAACTGTGAAAACATTGATTTTAAATGGCTGAAACGGTATAAAGTCATCAGCAGATCAACCTTTGGAGTGGGGAAATTAAGAGGAGAAAAGAGGACATAAATTTGCGAAATGGAGTCAACGAACAATTATAATGTTGAAATTCAGTGATATTACTGCACTTACACCAGTCATTTAAAATAGAGACAGAGAGAGAGAGTGTCAAGTAGAAAGGTAGCAGTAAGAGCAACTCACAGAGGTAATCTTCATCTTTGGGCTCCTCTTCCTCTGTGTAGCTCACTCTGGGTCTGCTGCGCAGGCTGCCTCCACGCTTGTAGCTGTTCAACTGGCCTTTCTGCTGTTTCAACCACTCTCTCTTTGCCACTCCTGACTCACACATAATACAAAAAGACAAACACAGTGCATAAAAGAAAACAAACTTTTAAAATTATTTGTTGCTTACCTTTAAGCTAAAGCTATCTAGTAATCTCCCCTCTTTTGAAATGACTGCTTTATGTATCTAGATCTGCCATACATACTGTTTACTATATCAGGGTATATACAGCAATCCTTAAGTTAAATTGAATACCTTTTTAATACCTTTTTTACTACCTTCTGAATTTTTTTAAAACCCGCACGACACTGAGTTGCAAGTGTTAATCGGCGACCTTTCTAACGTTTACGCAGATTTTGACATATATAACACTATACACAACATAATAGATTTAGAGACTCACTGATGTTGACCACATATTGCAGTGTGTGTTTATGAGACCGGTTTGCTCTCCTCTCCCTCTATGGTTCTGTCCCTAAGGAACAGGAGCTCCTGTTCTGATTGTGTGTTGGATCTTTATTTTACTTTACTATGTCCATTTCTACACCCTGCACCCTGTATGTGTGCCTGAAGTGCATCTGCCCCATACATGCCACCCTGTATGTGTGCCTGAAGTGCATCTGCCCCATACATGCCACCCTGTATGTGTGCCTGAAGTGCATCTGCCCCATACATGCCACCCTGTATGTGTGCCTGAAGTGCATCTGCCCCATACATGCCAGTATGATGTATGTTTGAAGTTTTTGTTTGATTCTATGTATGAAGTATCTGCCTGTCCTTTGATTCTCTTGTCTCACTCTCCTTCCCCCTCTTTGTATCCCTCTGAGCTGTTAGTACTGAACTTGTTAGTACTTTAACTTGCACTTACAGCAGTTACATTCCTGCACTTTTTTTCTTTTTCTTATGTAATGGCATGTAATCAGGTGAGGTCATCATATGTATGCGTTACCTGTTCAGCATATTTGTATGTAAGGCAGTGCTTTTTTATAAAAAAGAAGTCAAGTGTGAACGCGGCCTAAGAGAGTAAAGTTAGCATACAAATATAATGGTCTTACAACATATTGAGAGCATTAATGTTCTAAGAGTGCTGTCATTAAAATTAGTAAATGTTTGTGATGGTACATATAAACAAAGAAATGGGTATGAAGGCTGGCTGGGAATCAATATGTGCGTGTGATGCATTGTAGGCAAATAGAGCTTTGGATGTGATTGTTAGGTGGAAATAGGAAGCCGGGGACTTTTTTATGAGGATCTCTGTGTGTGTGATGTGTGTGTGTGTGATGTGTGTGTGTGTGATGTGTGTGTGATGCGCTGTCATTTGGGAGTGGTGCTTCATTTTCACAAGGTTTCAGGCCGGTGGCAAAAAGCCAGTCTGGGGCAGTGAGTCTACAGAACAGATGTTTTGATTTCCCTTACACATGAATTTGTTTAGTAAAATGTCCACTTATGCTGAACCTACCTTGAGGGACACACATCCCTCGATCTGAATACACTCTATATCCAACAAAATGCACAACCCATATCCCACAACGCCATAATGATCTATTAAAATGAAATATGGGATTTACATTGTCATTTTTCAGTTCAATTGAATTCAATTTGATTTATATAGCACCAATAAAAATTGAAATTGTCTCTAGTCACTTTACAGAACCTAGAGCCTGAAGCCTAAATATAACAATTATATTTTTCAAATAGGCTTACGTCAACAACTTACACACAACTGCTCACAAAGTAGTACACTTGATTTCCCACTAGGTGAAGTGAAACTCCAGAAACAGGCTATACAGAAAAAGCAGAGTGAACACAACTCAATTTCTATTTTACAACATTGATTCTCTGAGGACACTTCCTTTTTGCCATTAAATATTGCGCGGAATTCCTCTGAACTGTAAATAGTTCGCTAATATCGAGGAATACATTTATTATCAATCATTATAGCTTTTGTGGGACTGATTTATATATAAAAAAAAATCAGTAGCCAATAATTAAGAATCGTCCCTAGTTTATGTAACGTCATATCGTTGAAATGTAATGTTGTAGCATGTTTGCATTAGTTTATTATTTGGCTATATCTTAGCGTTAATGTGATACAAATACAAACAGCGTAGCCTACAGTTCCTAGTGTGTTCTCTCTCTCTTCCCCTCTATCGCTATGTATGTTAAAGGATTACACACAGAAGAAGACCTCTGCATTTTCAAGAAAGTAGCCTATAACATGCCGATATTGCAGGAACAGTAGGAGGATGCCGTCGGGCGCAGCTTTCCGCAATGGTGTGGGCGGGCGCTTCATGCAGCGGGGATAAAAAGGGTAGCACTCCAGAGTTAGCTACGTAGCAAGGGGTTGCAATCCTCGCAACAGTGTTGACTATGTAATGTCTGACTGGATGCTTACCGTCACCGCACTTGGCTATTGCATTTTTGTTCGTTTTCTTATCATACTTTGTGGATGAGCACTTCGGATATGCGCAAGCGGGATGAAGAAACGAAGCCTTTTTTCTACCCGAAGTAAAATAAAATAGGGATTTTCAAAGATTGGAATTACTACTTCTCCCGTTCCCTATGAAGAAGTCAAAAGTAAGTGAACTATTGTGTACTTCTCCCATTCCTACTCGTTAGCTTGAGCAGTGGGATTTAAATATACAAACAGGCCTATTCTGTTTGGAATGTGGCCTGATATAAAGGAAGTGCGGGAAAGTTTTTTACTGCCCGAGCAATGAAAAGGGCACAGTGAGCCTGCTGCGTGTGATTCAAACTGCTCGAGAAGGCGCCGCTGCGTATGGCAACGCATTGCTTGCATTTGGTCAGTTTTCTTAGTAGCCTACCGTTCAAATGACATCCACAGCGGTGTTTAAATCTACACACTGAACATTGACAACTTTGGCAATTCCATTGGGGCTGAGTAGCCTTCCAAGACAGGTTTCGCCTACGCGTGGTGATTAAGGAAGTAGGTTAGGCGGAGAGAGAGAGGCTATGGTAAACAGGCTATGGTCCCCACGCTGGCATATGCCTGCTTGACAACGCTCACCTTGCTGTGTGTGGATGCCGCCTGTTGTGTACATGCATAATGTATACACGTTTTCTGGAGGTAGACATGTCGCTATTAGTGTTTCGAAACTCTTCTGTCTGTCACGGGTTCATACTACGACCATTACAGAACCCCCCGCCCCCTCCCCCATCTGAAGGCCTATGTGTGCTTGTTTGTGTGTGTGTGTGTATGCGTGTGTGTGTGGGAGTGTGTGTGTGTGTATGTGTGTGTGTGTGTGAGGGAGTGTTCCTGAGAAACATTTTTATTTAATCCACATGACCTCTAGCCGATCAAACTCATGACTTTAATGAATGAATCAAATTGTATTATTTGAAAACATAGATAAACCAAAAACCAAAAACCAAATTATGAACAGGCTATGAATGTTTTATGAACTGGTTTCAGATCATTAATAAAAGAGTTTTAAGTGTTTACACTATCTATATCTAGTCTATTTTTCACTTGATTCGGGGACATGGTCTCGGGATCTGTTCGGTCCTTAAAGTAACACTATTTAACAATTTGACACTTTTTGAGGTATGGTTTTATAGGCAACTGGTTTTGGTACCATCCTCAAATTCACTTTGATGGCATATGGTCATGGTCTTCCCCACTAGCCATCCAAGACATGCCTTATGTAGTTCTGTGTGACGGGCTGGAACCCACTGCAAAAAATGGAAGAAAAGCTTTCACACGCATGACACATTCGCAGCTATACTGCCAAAAGACACCAGTTAGTGCAAGGTTTTTGCGTGGCTTTTGGGTAGTTAGCTTACTAGTTTTGAAACAGAACTCCGTATTGCTGCTTTAAGTGTTATCTCTCGTAGGTGAAAATGCCAAGGAAACCAAAGACAGGTGTTCCAACAGGAACTACTTGATCAGTCTGTCTATTCCGCAGTGAAACATTTCCTCATGGCCTCATTTGCATGTTTGCCATAATGTTGTTTGTGCCAGTACCTTACAGAAAGACATTCCAAGCTCAAGAACTAACAGAGACATTTTTTTTATTGCATGTCTTTGCAAGTCATAATATTTAATCATGCATGGTTAAGTGTAATTGTGCAAGATTCTACCACGAATATTGTGTCACTATTTCTGACAGATTTCATATGAAAGGGGTACATAGGCTAAATATCAGCAAATGACTGACTTTCATCTTCAAGCATCTAGTTATAGTATGAATCATTGCTTAGCTTTACAAAAACGAAATGAGAATCATATTACATGTTTCTGTCATTTCATTGTCATTCTATCAGCGCCATACATACACCTATTCAGGAGACCCTACAGACTGTGAATATCATAGTATGTTACAATATGATACGAATTCAAATCAATACTCAATACTGATCAATACTGATGCGGGCCTGTTCATATTTTGGGTAGCTACACGCAGCAAATGCAGTAAAGAGTGAATGTGTACTCGGTGAAATATGTGATATGTTAAATTGTTCTGGCTAAATGAAAAGCAATAATACTTAGAAGTATAGTGTTTGAGGAGTGAGTGAGTTTTACCATTTTGTTGTAGGTCATTACTGTTGATACAGACTAAATGATGATATATTATATAATAATATATAATAATATAATATAATAATATAACATACAGGGCTCTCAGACAGCGTATGATCGGTGCCGAGTGTCTCTTCACTTTGGCAGCTCAAGTGCACATGAGAGATGACGAGTCCTGTGTCCTGTAGCATCTTGGATGTGGAGCTACAGCTGAAGCTACCTTCCGTGTGCAGAGATCCAACCAATAAATAGCACTGGCATTCATGTATTATGCTCAGTGATGTATGTTTTTAGTATATTAACCCTAATCTCCATCAACTTTTCATCAAGATTTGAAAAATGCAGCATGCAGTCACTAGTAAAAACTTCTGCTTATGGAATGCACTTTTGTACACGCCATAGGAGTTTCCTAACCTTTCCAAAGTCAAGTCAAGTCAAGATGAACGACACTGCTGTCTTAGGAGATGAAAAACAGGTTATATTGTTCAAAGGAAAAAAAGGGCACTGGATACTTCTGATTGGCTGGTGAGCTGAAATGACCCTCTCCCTCCTTATCATGACTTTTATTTATAGCCATTACCAATTCGGACCAGAAAAACATTTTCTGAATAGGCCACCTTTGCGTTTCTACAGTTGTATTCTGTATATGAAAGCTCCTGCAGTACTCAGTGGCTTTTGATCCATCTCTGCTCTGATTGGGGCCCTGCTGTTGGAATGTTATCTTATAATCTGACTGTACAAAAAAAAATGCCTCCCCTAATGTGGGTGTCATCAGAGAAGCGCCAAGCATATGGCACATACATTATTTTAAAGACATGACGTGTTACAGGAGACGCAGAAGAGCCTAATACCATATCAAGTGCTGTCTGATTAGAAATCATTCTGTCTCACAACAACAGCAGAAGCAGGTGTTCTATATGTCATTCAAGTGCTGTCTGATTAGAAATCATTCTGTCTCACAACAACAGCAGAAGCAGGTGTTCTATATGTCATTCAAGTGCTGTCTGATTAGAAATCATTCTGTCTCACAACAACAGCAGAAGCAGGTGTTCTATATGTCATTCAAGTGCTGTCTGATTAGAAATCATTCTGTCACACAGCAACAGCAGAAGCAGGTGTTCTATATGTCATTCAAGTGCTGTCTGATTAGAAATCATTCTGTCACACAGCAACAGCAGAAGCAGGTGTTCTATATGTTTAGGCACTGCTAACAAATCCTACGACCCACTACCCTTTCCCTCAACTCCCCAATAATCACATACGTCTTCATTATTATAGTTTGATTTTCAAAAACACAATGGACCAATTTTTAGGTCTTTAAGGAAATTAGAAAAAAAAACATTGTAATATAGTTGTAATCATTTACTTCCAAACATTTAATAATGTAGTTCCTTGTTTTTTTCATTCATTTTTCATTCACTTAACATTAAATCAACACAGTATCCACCTCTAAGTTGTCTTATTGAGTACCAAGAGATGGCTACTAACATATTTGTCTGTCTATTAAGAAGTTGGCAAAGTGACATTTGTTTATGATTTGCAAATAACATTGGTAGTGTATATGGTCTCAAAGACTGTCATTTCTCTGGTTTGCTCTGCTACTCTCTACTAACGTTACCCCAAGTACACTAAGCTGATCAAACCTCCTCCTGAGTTGCTGTAATGGCATCTCCTGACTGTACCCTCCCACTCAACAGCCCACTTAAAGAGAGAGAAAGGAAAGTGCAGGAGATTAATCTTAACAGTATCATGCAAAGGTAAACAACAGCAACAATGAATGTTCAGGTAGCGAGTCATATTGCTACTAATGAACACACATGTCTGATATGATCTTTTTAAAAATATGTTATGACATGTTCATAGGAGGCCATCATATTTTTAATCTGGCAAGGGTCGTTTTTGACATGTTCTCCATGTACCATTTTGAGATTGTTCTGTATTTTTCTACTTTGTAAATGGGTGGATTATGTCTGTAACAAGCATTGCATTACACTCATTTTTGGAAATGATGAAAGTGATCCCATTATGTTGATGTGCTAATCCAGTTAACTAGCAGCTCGGTCAGTGTGTCTGGATGGTAATCTGATCGCGTAGTGCAATTTGTGAACCAAACTCAATTTAAGATCATATGTGGTCAATTTTGGAATCACTAGCCTCTTCCTGTCACATTGTTAATGTTCTTTTAGCCTTTACCACCATGTGTTGAAACGGTGAACTCTTCATTCTTTTTCTCTGAACTGTGTGTGGCTCGTCATAACAGTGTCCTTCGTTCTGGTGTGCCTTGAAATGGTGTTGATATTTACATTTTACATTTACATTTAGTCATTTAGCAGACGCTTTTGTCCAAAGCGACGTACAAGGGAGAGAACAGTCAAGCTAAGAGCAATAAAAAGCATGGTGTAACAATAAATACTACTTTACATGAGATTTGGATATTGATATTCTATGGCAGGAACACTTGTCATGTGCTTGTCATGTGGAGTGGAGGGGTCTACAAGGTTGCATTTAAACATTCGGAATATAGTGATATTGATCTCTTATGTGGTAAACTCAGTGCTAATATATGATTTCCTCTTTTCTTCTTCTCTTGGTCATGCTAGAGTCAAAACACCAATTCGGTAGGTGTGCGTGAGAGTCTGATTCAGACACTCTGTTTTTTTTTTTTTATGTGATCGTTTTGAAAATACAGTACCAGTCAAAAGTTTGGACACACCTACTCATTTTTTGAGAAGATTTTTCTTTGATTTTATTATTTTCTACATGGTAGATACAACTTTTTTTGTTTAGTACATCATTCCATATGTGTTCTTTCGTAGTTTAAATGTCTTCAGTATAAATCTACAATGTAGAAAATAATAAAAGTAAAGAAAACACTTCTCAAAAAAATGTAAGGTGTGTCCAAACTTTTGACTGGTACTGTATAGTAATATATAATAGTTTCTAGGGGTGGGAATCTCTTGGCACCTCACGATTCGATTCGATTCCGATTCAGTGGTCAACGATTCGATTCTAAACCGATTATCGATTCTACACCGATTATCGATTCTAAACCGATTATCGATAATCAATTCTAAACCGATAAAACGATTATCGATGCATGTCGATTTTTAAAACATCTGAGTTTGCTACTCAGAGTCTCAAATCACTTCCTACTTTGTGTTTGATAATTAAAGAAAATCAACAGATGAATTACCTTCTCTATTTTTTATTATAGAAAAAGCTTTCCCTTGTCACAATTATGACTTTCAATGAACAATGCAATAATCGATGCAGCTTGCATTTCAACACAAAATGAATGTGTAAAAAAAAAAAAAAAAAAAAAAATTAAAATTATTATTTTTTTTTTTAATTAAAAAATCGATTATGAACTTTTCTGAATCGAGACAGAATCGTTCTAGAGAGAATCGAGAGAAATCGAAAAATCGATTTTTTTCCCCACCCCTAATAGTTTCAAAGTCCATTCTTTACTCAGCACAAGTTAAGGTACAATAAAATGTACATGTACAATAGCAAGTAGCAGCTATGCACGTCATATATTGCAGGGTTTTTATCTTTCTAAAACATTTGGTTATGTACTCTTACATCAACACATATTCTGAACTATGATAAAGAACTGGTTTGGTCAGTTGAGTTGATTCTCTTGTATTCTGTAAGTATAATAGTTTCAACCTTTGGAGTTAGAAGCCTTATCTCAATTCCAGATTATTATCATTGCACTAATATGACAACCCATATTTACCCTCTCTGTCTTTGAGAATGAATGGAATGATGATGTAATGATTCAAATGTATCAAACGTGGAGTGGTTACTAGCAGTGGTGTATGAAGTACCCAAAAGCCATACTTGAGTAAAAGTAAAGATACCTTCCTGGAAAATTACTCAAGTAAAAGTAAAAGTAACCTTTTAGAATACTACTTGAGTAAAAGTCTTAAAGTATCTGATCTTTACTGTACTTAAGTATCAAAAGTAATTTTCTGATATTAAATGTACTTAAGTATTGAAAGTAAAAGTACAAGTAAATGCTGTTAAAAAAAAGCAAAGGGTCAGAATTTTGAGAATTATGAAGTTTATTCTGACTAGAATGAGCATACTTATAAACTGGGCCTTATTTGAACACAATTTTAACACAATAGGCAATACTAAAGCAGCACCGAAAGTAACAACCCAGTCATTACTTGAAACTGAAAAATGTTTTGTTCATCTTCAAACAAAACGTCCCAAAAAGCCATTATGAATTTTTTTAATTTAATCTTTGTAACATTTTGTGAATGGGCTCCTGAGTATCCCAAGGTATGCATAAGGCACAACCTGAGAGCAATAACCTGGCGATCTGATACAAAGCCATAGCATTACATCAGGATCATCAGTTTTACAAGCAAGTTATCTGTACAGTGACTGTGAAATACTTTCAGCAACATGCACACACATCCCTTGAACAATAACGTTACTAGCAGCTATTTTGCTCCACACTGCTACGTTACTGTAGATTGACACTATCCTAGCTAACTAGCTAGATACTTCGCCAGAGATGGAATAAAGAATAAGAATAAATAATCTTTGTAGGTTATTAGCTAGCTTGAAATATTATATACAGATCTTACCCAGCGGTGAAAGAACATGACTAGTCTACAAGGTTGTGCTGGTGGCATTTAATTAAGAGGTCGTGGGGTTTCTATTTTTTTAATTGAGACCTGTGTGCTTTTGCTTCGATTATTGTTGTGTCCCCTTCGTTGTTGATCTTAATGTTTTGGATATATCCTTCCACTGCATATTGCAGTCCATTTTGCCTTGATCTGGAGCAGTGGCGATTTCAGCCTGAAATTTTTGGTGGGGCAATTTTGTATGACTTCATGTCACCGTCAAAAAACTAGAGGTAGCTGATTATTAGAAGCAGTAGACCAGTAATATATGTTATGGGCTGCATTTTGAGTGCCAGCAGGGAGCAGAAATCCTATTTCAAATACATTTTACATGCTTCAGCGCTCAGCGCAACACAAAGATGTTGCCTATAATACAGCATTAAAGCAGTAAAAATATTAGACAGACACATAGCTCAAATAACTTGACTAATTTATTAAGCTTGTGGCACATGTGTGGCATACAATATGAAGCAAAGGGCACAACTTAAACAAATAACAGCAACAAAACATGCTGCTAAATGAACAAAACTTTGTAAATAGACGATGTCCTTGCAGATTGCATTGATACATCCATCAGCTCCAAAAAAAAAAAAAAAGGTTTGACTCACCAATGCAGATCACTTAAATAGGAAGTTGGCGCGGTGGTTCTTTGCTTGAGCAAATCTCTTTTGCTGTTTAACTTTGCTGTTAAAATCCACCAGTCCATGAACAAACGGGGTTTCAATGGAAAGCATGGAGAGGGCGTTCAGTCTCTGCTGTCCCATTGTGTTTCTTGTGAATGGCTTAATCCTTTTGTGTGGACTTCCCAAATACTCGAAAACGAGCGATAGCTAACTAGCAGTAACGTTACTGGCATTGATCTGTCTGATTTTGATCTGACTGTATGTTTTCTCTTAGTCACGGGGTACAGGTCTCGCGGTTTTCGCATTATTCCAGTCTAGTTGCCAGGCAGATTTCGTGGGGCACATCTGAAAGTGTCCCACCGCTCAATGTTAACTTTGGCCTGTGTGGTTCACGCTCATTGGTGTTTCCATGGTAACGGTCAATAACGCATTAACGTGCGCTAGGACCACTGATTTGCCAAACCTGCTTGCAGCCTGTGTTCTACCACAGTCCCCGACGTTGGTCTTGTCACTCTCATGATTATTTTTTTTCTAAAGATGATTTGATTTTGTAACGAGTAACGAAGGTTTCAGGGGAAATGTATCGGAGTAAAAGTATCCGTTTTCTTTGCAAAATATAGCGAAGTAAAAGTAAAAGTAAACAGAAATATAAGTAGTAAAGTAAAGTACAGATATCCAAAAAAACGACTTAAGTACAGTAACGAAGTATTTCTACTTCGTTACTATACAACACTGGTTACTAGTGGTGAAGATCTCAAGTGGGGTTGGGAAAAGATACCCCCACTCAAAGGGCCAGAAATAAAGACTTTAAAGCAGCAATACGGAGTTCTGTTCTAAAACTAGTAAGCTAACTACCTAAAAGTTATGCAAAAACCTTGCAAACACCACCAACAGCCCAGCTGACACTGATTGAAGTTTGCCAACACACTAACCGGTGCCTTTTGGCAGTTTAGCTGGCAATGTCATGCATGTGAAAGCTTTTTTTTTTTTTCATTTTTGCAGGGTGCACCAGCCCGTTACACAGAACTACATAGGGCATATCCTGGATGGCTAGTGGGGAAGACACAGGTGTTTATCTGTCCTTCACGTGACCATGTGCTATCAAAATGAATTTGCGGATGGTACCAAAACTAGTTGCCTGTAAAACCATATCTCAAAAAGTGTCAAATTGTTGCATAGTGTTACTTTAAATGTTCTGGAAAATGGAAATGCATGTCAACAGACTTGCCTTGCAAAAGACCAAAAAACACAGCACTGACCGAACTAGTTGTATTTCTACTCTATATCTTTGTGGGGTTTCCGTAGAATGACAGAGCCTGGCTATCGAGTGGGGAGGACCATGTACTGTGACGTTGAATTACTGCGTACTGACAGAAATACTGCAAACATGTTTAAAAGCCTGAATAATGTGGCTTCATCTGTGGGGCGCATTATGTATTCTCTGGCACATTTATCAGATCAAAATTAATAAAATGTTCAAAACAACGTCAATTCAATCTGCACACCATCACATGTTGTGCACATCATCATTACAGCAATTTCTCATTCTTTAAACAATTTGGGGCCAAGCAGTGATCCTGTGCTGTCACCCAAAGTTTTTTTTTTTTTTTTTTTTTTTTTTAAGATTTATTTTTGGGCTTTTGTGCCTTTAATCGATAGTGCAGTGAAGAGTAGGACAGGAAATGAGAGGGAGAAGAGCTGGGGAGTGGACAGGAGAAATGACATCGGGCCGGATTCGAACCCGTGTCCTCCATGGGCGTCAAGCCCGAATGTGGTCGGGGCTACTGCTTGCGCCACAGTGCCCCCCACCCAAAGTGTTTTCTACTTTTTCTTATTATTGTGTGATTTGTGCAAGTAATCACATATTGTTCTTCTTATGTTTTATTGTTATTATTCCAGTCATTCTTGGTGCCTTTTTTCAACTCCCACAGTTTTCACAAAATTGATTAAATTGCAGCGCTTAACAGCTCAGTCCAAATGGAGTGTGCTTGTGTGCAGCTAATTGATAGGTTTGCCGTTTTGAAGCATTCACTTTCCCAACGTTTGAATCGTTTTTCTGTGGAAGATTGCTAGTTCCATTACAAACATGAGGCACACCATTCACGCCGATGTGTGTGTCACGCTCTAAACGGCTTCATTGCAGCTGTAATGTGCAGGTTAGGACCTTGCATGGTAGCCTGTGCCATTAGTGTATGAAAAGGAAGATGTCTGAGGCATTCAAATGTGAAGTGTTTTGAGTGCTCTATGAATAAAAAAAACCGCTATATAAATGCAGTCCATGTACCATTTACCATAACGATATTAGTGTGACTGTGGAATAATTAAGTAGATGTTTCGCTTGTGGCTGTAGCCAAACAAAACAGTCCATTGCTATGCTAGCTCTCTGCTTCGTGCGTTACTAACACGTCATTTAGCATGCCAGTAGTGAGAAACAAATTTGGAATATTGTAATTTGTCCAGTGGCAACACACCCAACTCCACACCAACAGGAATGGCTGTATAACAGTTGGTCCATATATAGTTTGTGAGCGATGATGGAGATGTGAAAATGTTCACTGTGACTCCTGGAACATCATGCAACTGCTACTGGTACTTTTACAGAACATAATGTGGTTTACTGATATGGTTTATGTTAACTATTAAATCTCTCAGTAAAAAAACGAGGCAGATAAATGTCCAAAAAAGGGATCTAACAGTTACTCAGAAATGTTTTGCCACGATACAGCATTCCATAACTAACAGATGCAACTTTGACAAGAGTACTACACTACCCACAGATCCCTGCAACAACAACAACTATAGGTGGGCCTCCTGGAACCACACTAGCTCAAAATACAACAGATACACATGTACGTATGTATGTATAAATGTAGAAAGGTACAATTATTAACTTCATCAGAGCAAAGGCAGATAGTTTTAAGCCCAAATCAAATTTGAAATCGCTATGCTGTTCATTACAGTAATGTTAGTCAGTTTACATGTCAACAAATCTGAATTCAAATTTGAAAAAAAAAAGAAAACGATAGGAACAACATCCAAAGTATAATGCACAATACAGCAAAATGCTTATAACAATATAATATATAGTATATAAAGAGTATATCAGATCATAGTAAAATAAATAATAACAATAGTGTATATCAGGGCCCCGTTCGTCGTAGCTCGTTTGGCGAGTTACCGAGATCATTTTGAGGATGAGATAATATAAGTCCCTCCTTTCGGTTCGTGGAAGCAACTTTGGATAAATCACTATAGCAACAGATTAATTAGCTTCAACCTGCTCCAGCGCAGGCTAATTTAAGTGAAGCTGGATAAGCTTGCCACACCCCTTGAAAAAGGAGAGATCCCATTGACCAAGGAGAGATATTAGTTAGATTAGCGCTTTCATAGGAAGAGAGTTCTTCGTGATCGCCAAGATCCATTATTCCATCATGATGAGTTCTTGTATGAGCGCTACCGATTCAGCCGACAAGGAATAATTTATTTACAAGACCTTCTCGAGCGATTTATTGCAAACACCACACGCAACAGCCGAGCATTGACTGTCTTGCGTTTTTTTGCGAGTGGTACATTTTTTTAGTGTCGGCGTTGCGGAGAACAAAGCACTCATAATTATATGACAGTGTTATTAGTACACCATAGCATATCATTATTGTAGAAAATGATTAAGGTGGACTCATGATAAGAATAGAGAGAAATACACACAATTTCTTTGCACTGCTTCAATTTATTGCATTTCTTATTAATACATTTAGTCATTTAGCAGACGCTTTTATTTAAAGCGACTTACAAGGAAATGTAAAACTACACTTGGTAAGGGGAATCGAACTTGCAACCTTGTGATTACTAAGCGTCTCTTCTACCCACCCAACCAACCACTCTCACACTCGTCATAATGTATACATACATAGATACAGCCCCATACACAGCTTCTTGTCTTGCTCTCGCAGCGGTGGCGGTGTTGGATTTTGTCATGATTCTGGTCTTGTATTCTTCATAAGCATTCATGATCATCTCCTGCTCGCCAGCGGAGAAAAAAAGAGGCTCTTTCTTTGAGTTTAGTTGCCATTGTACCATCAGAAAATCATGGTTTTGGTGATCGACCCTTCCCCCTTTTGAAGTAGGAGGAGCAGGCGCAATTGCCCTGATTAAATTAACGACATGGTTTGACCGCGGATCAGCCGTGGACGAACCGCTATATCTTGTTCTCAATCATCTCTGTAATTTAAACTGGCTAATGGGACAATTGATCGACTTAACTCAAGCACTTACGACGAACGAGGCCCAGATCATAGTCAAATTAATAACAACATGATTACATAAAAATGGGCTTGTTAGTAAAGGCCCCGTCACACCATAACGTTCTGGTCAACGTTCTATGACGTTAGAAGACACGTTGGTAATCGCCCATGGTCGCTGGTATAGCGCCAGAGGAGCGTTGTGTGAAAGTTGGTGAGCGCTGTAATCGTCGGTGATCGGCCGAGAACGCTGGTCCGAAAATACATTTTTGAACATGCACAAAAGTTCTCATGGAGACCAGCGTTCTCCAACGTTTAATTTAAACGCTGGAGAACGTTCGTGGAACGTTTTACTAACGTTGCACGCGTTTGGCTATCGTTAGTCAGTCGTTACCCTAGCGTTACTTGGTTGTTATTAATCGTTTGCCTTGCAGTGAACAACTCACTGACGACCTGTCAACGACCACTGAACGGACCCCTAGCGCTCGCAGCGTGTGACTAACGTCAAACGAATGCCATATTGCGTCCAATAAGCGTCATTTAGCGTTTCCCGAACGTCCATGCATGTGGGTATGGTAGACTGAGTACAGTTGATACACCCGAAATAACAAACGTTATTCTGTGCACTATAAATTACATATTCCATGCTATCATGTCATGCAAGGTCATTGCATAATCTAGCGAAAAGCGTGAGGTGGTCAGCGGGGTACAGTTGAGAGACAATGTCTCAACTGTACCCTCGATAAGCAGGTTAGAAGTCAAAGTTAGACAACAAACAAAGCAAATGAAAATAAAATGTTATATTTTTGATATTAGAACTGTCCTATATTAATGGGTGTCTTTTCAAACATGAAAGTAGTAAGAATGATTTATCTTGGGGTCTAAATAAGCAAGGTGGGAGATCAGGTACAGTTGATACAGCTTGATTGTGATATAGCCTGTCCTTGGTCAGTCACCATCAATGGGTTTAAATGGGTGTCTCAACTGTACCCAGTCTACCCTATATAAACCGATGCTTTTTAAGTAGGGTTCAGTTTATTTTGGGCTACCGTAGAGAACACCCACTATGGAGGATCCTGAAAGACTAAGGAGGGTATATATGCTTGCTTGAGCCCAGCATGAAGTAGATGTACTGAACTTGAACATAGCTGAGCAGTGTTATAGCTGGTGCTGTTCCATTGCAGATGGATATGATATGAAGACTCTTGTGACATGGACAATGTGTGTGGATGTGTTGATGTTTTCTAATAATAAACATTAAGAAACACAAATTCAGTGTCAAATTTAAATAATTTATTTTAATAACATAAAACCCCAGGAATAACGCCCGTTATTTTGTAAACCACAGTAATAATAACAGTAAATCTTTGTCCGAAGTCATTGCTAGTGAATGAGGCTTTGTATTCTTCTTACTTTCAGCAGCGTTTATCATCTTCTTACTTGCAGCAACGCTAGTAGCAGAAGCCCCCCTCACACCCTTTCGTCGTCTTGGCGGCATGATGTTCACTGTTCAGATCAACTGAATCCACTATGATTTTCCAGCGTTTTATACCCGTTTGACCATAAAACCCACACACCAGCAAAATGCTATTCTGTCGTTATTCACACGTTAGTCACACGCTCAACACGCTCGTCCAACGTTGACTTATCGTTCGTCGCGCGCCAGTGACACGTCAGCACACATTCTGTCGTTACTCACACGCCAGATGTGTCCACCTCGCCCTAGAACGCTCGAAATTATACGATTAGAACATTCAGAGACCGTTGACCAGAACGTTATGGTGTGACGGGGCCTTAATACATTAAAATGATGGATGAGTTCTAAAGAAGTGTATCTTTTTAAATTCTTTGTGATACTCTTTGAAGGCACCATGGCTGTCACTTCATCTCATACATGTCAAGATTTTCCCCCATTTTAATTGCTTATGGACGTAAACATAAATCATATGTACATCATATGGATTATAAAAAAAATGGGTTCAAAACGTATTGTGAGCTCTTTGTTTCACAAGTGATACAATTATTTATAAACACACAGTACTGTAAACAAAGAAAAACAACCAGATGCTTGGTTCTGAAGTCTTGCACAATATCCTGCAGCAATGGCAGTTTGACTCTTCTATGATTGATCATTGATCACACCCTCAGACCTTGAACCTTGATTGTCGGCTATCGTTCCTGAAAGCCCTGAGCTGATGGAGAGTGTTGCTCTGAATCTGAGAATGTTTGATAAACTATAAAATGGCTCTGAATACACTGCTGTGCAACTCAGGATTCTAATGACCACCAAAGTATATATTTGGGAAAGACGTTGGTTGGGTCCAGTATACTTTGTTTAGTAACATTATATTTCAGCAACAATTAGTTAGCTTGCTAAATGTGGTGAAAACAGGAAGGTAAACATTAGGTAGAAAAGTTAGCTAGCTACTTCTACGATTATTCTGTAGCTCTGTAACTAGCCTACTAACTCTCACCGAATTGCATCAAAGGGGAAAGGCTAGCTAACAACTATGCAATCCTAACATTATTTCTGAAGTATCAAACAGCCATTCTTAGTGACACGGGTTTAATGACAGACGTTCTATGGAGGAAAGAAGCGGTCGAGTTCTTTCTACATCTCAATAAGTGCATTGTCAGTGGATCATTGCCCTGCACCTTGTTGGATGATATTTATTCTGCATCATCCAACAGATGGTAGGAGAGTCAAACCTTTTATTTTGTACAGCGAAGCGGTGGCATCCACATCATTGGTTCTGGTATGCGATGGCTGACTGCTGCTGCGCTGCAATCACATTGATCTTGTGGAAATGTGTCTCTAGAACTCCCATGGTTTTCATGATATCAGAATCAGAATCAGAATAGTATTTATTGCCAAGTAGGTTTACACCTACCTGGAATTTGTTCTGATGTATAGGTGCATACAGTAAACATAAAAACATACAAACACAGTAAGTACTACACATAACATACAACATAAAAACATACAACATAAAAACACAGTAAGTACTACACAAACACAATAAGTACTACAATACAAAAATATCTATTCCACTGCAGCCCTAACATGCCCGCCTTAATGCAGTGTAGTGCAATGTAGTGCTTGTGCTCAGCTAACAGATAGGCACACTGGTTTTGTTTAAAACTGGCACACCTTTTTCAAACAACCACCTCTTGAAAGAGTCATTTCAAAAAGAACATTGAGAAATAATCTAACATAAGATAGCTGGAAATAGTGCTGTTAGATTAATTGTGTATAAATCATACGGTAAATACAGTTGTATGCTCCCTGAGCAAAATACGTATTTTTGTTAATTTGCCATGTCAAGAGAAGTAAATTCAACCACTGCAGCAAAAAGTACTAGCAAAAAGTCTTTCTTCGTAAGTTTGTGGAATGTGACTTTTTATTTCATGAAATTAAATAAATCTGGTATATGCAAAGGATTAGGCACCCTTCCACCTCCTAAACATATGATGTACATGCAAAGACTGCCGGAAATATCTCTTGAAGTGATCTGCAAGGGAAGTGAATGAAAATGATCATGTCATTAAACTGGGGCATGCTCTTTGAATGCAACTCTTTGCTTGAGCGATCAAGAAGTTATTTCATTAAAATATCTTTTAAAGTATATTTCTGCCTACAAATCTCCTATCTATTGGGTCCGAACACTCATTGCTGACCTCACTGGCCGTGACTGGGGGTGATCCGGCCACCGTGGACCCAGTAGACATAGGAAACGTCCCTCAGGATTTAGGAGGCGAGACATTTGTTCAAGTTCTGATTTCAGTGATTAGGAGCCACTGACGGCATTGAGTGTAAGCTCCCAGCTATTGGGTTGATGGGGAAAAGTGCGCGTATATCCAGGACCAAGCTTTTGGGGATTCCAGGGGTGGCTTTTCTAGCAACAAAGACTGCTAAACGCCAGAGGAGCCTGCAGGCCCCAAGTCAAGTCTAACATGTGTTAAGTTTAAACTAAAACTACGTGTTGGTTTACAGAGAATCAAGTGAAGAGGCCGCCACACAGAGCATAAGTTTGAGTTGAGTTTACTGAGTTTTGAGAGATGTACAAATACAGTCTTAGGTGAGTTCACAAAGAGCTCTGTCACCCACGACTGGAGAATGCATTCTGACATCATCATACACAGATCAGTCTTTTAACCCCTCTGGCGCAACAATGTTGCTTGCTTGTGAATCCCCTGGGGAGCTGTAACTAACTAAGTCCTTGACAATAGGGCCTCAGTTTGAGAAGTCCAATTCTCACACCTCAGCGGTTACTCTTATCTTGCCTGTCCTGTGGTGGCCTTTCTGACCTGAAGACTTGTAAGTCACTGCTGGCCCGAGCTGGCCCTGTCACATTCCACACTCCATTACGACCACCAGGCCTCTTTCTTAGAACTGTGGAATTAGTATGTATGCTGAGAACTGCTTGTTGATGACTAAACATTGGTGACATCAATAAACTTGTTTTTCTCTTACACATGGGGCCTGTCACCTCTCTGCTCTTTACATTTTACATTTACATTTACATTTAGTCATTTAGCAGACGCTTTTGTCCAAAGCGACGTACAAGGGAGAGAATATTCAAGCTACGAGCAATAGAACCTGGTGTAACAATAAATAAATACTACTTTACATAAGAAATATAACAAAATTAAATAAAAAAGAAAGAAAGAAGTGCAGAAATGTAACTGCTGTAATTGCAAGTTATGCCCTATTCTGCTCTCTAGTCAGCTAGACACATCTTGCTTGCTCCCAGCCTGATCAAATTCCAGAGTCGGCTACATTTACATTTAGTCATTTAGCAGACGCTTTTATCCAAAGCGACTTACAAGGATGTATACTCATTTTACATTTACACTGATGGCACACTGCACATCAGGAGCAATTAGGGGTTCAGTGTCTTGCTCAAGGACACTTCGACAGGGCATCGAACTAGCAACCTTCTGATTACTAAACGATTTCTCTACCTCCTGTACCACTGTCGCCCGCATATAGCTTCATGTCTGTTAGTTCCCTGATGGACCCAGGTCCTGAGTCCGCTAGCTGCGCTCCTGCTGGGGGCGAGCAAAAGGCAGAGCAAAAATTCACGGCGACCTCAGGCCTGCGTGTGCGTGTGTGTGTGTGTCCTGGTCGCCTCCATATATATAACACGTGTGTGTTGCTGTGAGTTGTTCGTGCAATAAAAAACTGACTGCAGTCAGCCTTGTTTGTTAATGCTCCGACCGACGCCTCACTTGAGTCTGCCTGCTGATGCCTCTCTGGTCCATGAGTGTGTCTATGACTGAGCCAGATGACGTCCCGCTTGTCCCTAAATCTGCCGGATTATCAAGTGTCTTTTATTCAAGCCATGTTTGTGTGAATATCCTTGTCTGAATTTTACAAGCCAAATCTGTGGTCAAGTGGTCTACAATTTCTCCGGACACTTGTGTTTTCACTGGCTTCACGACTCCACAACTTTTTCTCTGGTGTTCAGTGTTTGGATTTTTGGCTTTGTGGATTCTGATTCTTGCAGCTTGTCTGACCTGTGTTTAGAGGGAATTGTTGTGTTTTTTTTTTCTTTTCTCGCCATGCTACAAACTGCTGTCAAGCTCCTTCTTCTGGGTTTTATGAACTGTTGCTATCCTTGATTTGTTTTTGCTGTGTTTTTTTGGGATGATCACACTGTGGAACCACCTCTTGTGCTGGGATCATGAACTCCTTTCCCTACCTGGTCTGTGAAGTCGTTGTTTGGTCTATTCAAGCTGCCTTGTAACATCGGTCGATGAGGGCTGCCCTTTGAATGCAATTCTTGTCTGATATTAAGACGTTCTTTACTAAATTGTATTTCTGCTTTTGGGTCTGGACCCTCATTGCTGGCCTTACCGACAGTGATGCATACATACCTGTGGTTTACCTCACGTGTCAAACCAGATCTGTCATGCGTTTTTAACTACACATTAGTTAGTTTGACACTCCTGGTGCAAATGATGAGAAATGATGAAACCTTTGACATGTACCAAACAATTGAGTGTGGGATGACTTTACCCTTGCTGAATTGCCACTGATTTAATGGTCACTTTGGGCACTGAAAAGATATTTTGATGTGTTTTTTTCAATGATAACCTTTTTTTTGTTTCTTCATGTCAGCCTTTTTCAGTGCTGGATTTTTTTGATGTCAGTACTTTTTAATGTTAACTTGCTGTCTCTGTTTTGGCGTGGAAGGGGTGGGGTTTGATGGTAGGGGCAAGAAATCCATGTTTTGTATAGATCTAGTGGGCAGTGCATCTCTGAACAAGGGACATGGCCGGATGTATGGGGAAAAGAAAGCAGAACCCTAAGGAAGCCATAGCCATGCAGTTTAATGGGACTTCATCGGATTGGGGAAAATAATGTAATTGCGATTTTTTTTTTCTTCCCAATATTGCGATTGTGATTTAATATGCGATTTTTTTTATTATTGTATCCTCTTTTTTTCCCCAACAAAACGTAATGAATGATATGACCAACACAATATTAGATACATTTAGTGTAAAATATTTTTCCAACATTTGACATTTTTATTCAACTGCTCATTACAGAAACAAGAACAACAAATCGACGGCTTTGCCACTGTGCATTTAAGTAATTTAAACAATGTCATTGTAAGTATAAACACAAGGCATGCACTTTTTAAACACTGTGTGCAAAATTTAGCATCTTAAGAAAAAACTTTTTTTTAGTTTTTTTTTAGACCATGTTGTAATCGCCCACGTTGCGGTTAGAAAATCGCACTTTTATCCCAAATGCAATTAATCGTTCAGCCCACTTCACATGCACAAAGAATCGGCATAAATAATACAACACCTGATGAGAAACTACCATACCTAGCTAGACTGGACACTTTAAGGATGGATTACTGTCCCAATAATGTTTATACTTGCTGAAAGACCTGCCTTCATTTGATACTAAATGCCCTTCTATCTAGCGTTTAGCTAACGATAGCTTGTTATGGACTAGCTAACCTTATGAGGTAAAGCCTGTATTTTATTTCACTGGAGTCCATTTCTGGCATTGTACCTGGTCACGTCAAAACGGTGAAAACAAGACTTATTATTTAGCGATTAGTTTAAAGCATATCAATAACAGAAACACAGTGTTAGTTTCATCTCATAATTAGTTCAAACTTTGTCATGTAGGTCTTGTAAATGACACTTAAGCTATGTTTTTTTTTCAATTTCTCCCATAGACTTTCTCCCATGTGACCTATTAGGGTAACCTGATTTGCATTTTCTGAAGGAAATACCAGTGCATGAAAAGCACAATAATAAGAAAGCAATATATTGTTTATGCACTGTAATAATAAGAAGAAGCCTGGGAAGAACAATACAGTTGCTTTGCATGTACTGTAATAAGAAACAATATTATGTTCACATGTTTTGTGGCTTCTGCTGAGAAAAAAATTGTTCTTCACCCAAATAGAACTTCTAGTTTTAGGTGTTGCGTAGCAACGTATAGGGATGGGTTGCTTGATTGGTATCTAGTCTTGGCAGGCGTCTGGAGTTAACAAAGCAATGCTCCAGGGCCTCACTTGAAACCACATTGTAACGTGATCTTTGGAAACCAAGATTAATTTACTCTCCAACACGTCAGGCATGTCTGACAAATGAGGTTCGATTGCCCTGTCCTATTGTAGGGATTGTGTCAACTGCAACGTTTAATGATCTGTTTTGTTGTCTTCTGGATGATTTGTCAATTTTATGTTTTGGGTTTGACTTTATGAAGAATATCGAAAACCATGCACTGAAAAGAGTAAGATAAGAGCTGTAGGTGTTCTCATAACATAGGTTTTATTTGAAATTCGGCTAAAATACAACTGTACGAGGTGAAATAAAATACAATTGTACGAGGTGAAATAAAATGAAGCAAAACATATACGATACAAGTCAACTTTCAAAGCCGTGTGCGAGGCGTCGGAACGACTGCACTCGCTGTAGGCCTACAGATTGGACCACCGGATGTCTTGATGGAGGAGGGTGCCAAAAGCTTTGGAGCTCCAAACCACTTGTGCTATGAAAGTGTCTCTGTTTCAAACGCTTCACTTGGCATATCCCTAGCCTACTTGAGGAATGATTTGAAATATGTGAATCAGAAGCACAAAACCTGTTGCCACTGGCAGTGATCATACATTTATTGCAGTGGTCATTATACAGAAAATATCGGACCGCTGAGCGTTGCGATAGCCCAATCAAATCAATGGAACAGTCTGCAGCCTTCTGATCTGATTCAGAGTATCTGTCTCTCGCTCTCTGTCTCTCTCCGTCTCTCTCTCTCTCTCCGTCTCTCTCTCTCTCTCCGTCTCTCTCTCTCTCTCTCTCTCTCTCTCTCTCTCTCTCTCTGTGTATCTGTCTCTCTCTCTCTCTCGATCTCCGTCTCCGTCTCTCTCTCTAAATATCGGACCGCTGAACCTGCCTTCAAATGAAATCAATGGAACAGTCTGCAGCTTTCTGGGAGGCCTATAATAGAGATGGTTATTGTGGAGGGCAGGAATGCATCAATTATACAAAAATGAAAAATACATTTCAAACAGTTTCAATCCAACAAATGCATGAAATAAGTACCAAGGATTACAACAGGTGGAATTGCTGAAACAATCCCAACCAATGACTGAAAGACTGTTTAAATGAATGCAAACAGTATGCAGCATTGGTGTTTTTAAGAAAGCACATCAAACATCAACTAAGTACACTCAAACTAAACTGATATGCATGCAGCAAACTGATATGCATGCTGCCTGTATGCTGTGTGCTGCTTGGTTATCATTGTACAAATTAAACAATACATCCTACCATCAATGACTACAGCAGCACTTCCGATACCAAATAATCATCACAATAAGAAAGTCTTGTTACAGTACCAGTGGCTTCTTTGTTTAGAGTTGAATCCTTTGTTTGCCTCTCTCTCTCTCTCTCTGCTGAGATGTTTGCTGAGAGAGACCTTCCATTCACAGGTGTCCCAACTTAATGAGTACTGAGCAGCCTGCACTGGCCTGCTGGTGGTGCATTGTGGGACTTGCAGTCTTTTAGGCAAAGTCAAGTGAGCTGATGTGATGAGGAACTGAGATGAATCTTGATAACGTTCTTTTTTTACCTCAACAACATCCTGTACTGGTCCTTATTACAATGGAGCTGAAGGAGCCGGAGCCTCAGTCTAAAAACATTGTATGGCAACTAGGTCGTGTAGGGAATGTTAAGTGTTGTCCATTGTGTTGAGCAGTGCAGTGCAACATTCTTCTCTCCACAACCAACTCTAAGGGCTCCGCACAGGAGTAGTCCTCCGCACAGAGCACGCTGGTGTCACTGGTGTCACTGGCTCTGATGCTGCTTCCCCAACAGATAGCTGCCCTTGACACAACAGACTGCTTATTACCAAGCAACTTTTAAAGGAATAGAAAATAGTTAGAAAATAGAAAATAGGTACAGTACGAGAAGGGCATAACTATGTTGATATCTGAGCCCAACAGCACTCCCTTCCATGCGACGTGTTCATTGGTTGGAATTGTGTATGGCTCGGTTGGAGCCACTTCGTTTTCCATTGACAGAGCCAGGACTGTGTAGAAACACAGAATAAACAGCTAGGGTACAGTGAGACGCAATTTGACAAAATGTCTACTGGATTACAATCCTGAACTCTACCTTTAATTATCAGTCCTCCTTGCACGTCAGCTCTTATCCCTAAATATCTCATTTCTGATTACAAGATACCGTTGGTCATCCCTGAAATCTTTTGAGAATTTTTTTTTCTCTTTGAAAATTTTTTATTGTTTGCCGCTGTATGAATAAAATGTAATTTAATTGAAAATCTCTTATTGGATATGGACCTGCACAGTCATTTTAGCTGATTGATTGGCTGCTGTTAGGTGTTAAACACAGAGCATCTGGTTGGAGCCGCCCAAGGGGAGGTTAGCCTTCCCTTACTGCCGCTTTTTTATTAACAAACATGAGTAGCCTATTAGGTACAACCTAACGGCATATTGGCCTTGGTGGACGTCTGGGCTCTCCGAGTTCCCCTTTTAGTTTAGTTTGGGCTCATTGATATAAAATATTAATGCCACAACACAGGCAGGGTTCAAAGCAGGTCTATCAGCAAAAAACTGTTTATTAACAACCAATCCAAGACAGCAGGCAACAGTCAAAACCCAAATACAGGCAGAATTCATAACCAAAGAAAGCAGTCCAGACAGCAGGCAGAGACAAAGTCAGGCAGGTAATACACAATCTGTCACAATGCAACAAACACAGGCAGAATAACCAGACAGAAGTCACATACACACAGCTACTAGAGAAATCAGGCTAGAATGACACACAGTCAGAAACAATCTGGTACAAACTGCCAAACTAGGGTGGAACTGGCAGCCTTAACTAGGCAGAGGGGCAATGAGGGTTTGTAGGATAAGGGGTAACAGGTGAGGGGCGGAGTCCAGAGCACATGGCAGAGAGTATCTGCATAGGGTTATGTTAGAGTATCAGGCCGTTCACACGGACGCGTTGGAATGCGTTGATCCGCCAAGGTCGACGGATCCCTAATTCACTTTGAATGGGGTGATTTCGTCATCCTTTGCCGAACTGAATTGTGGCTGTATTGGGTTCCGTTGCGTTGCGTTTCATGCGTTGCTTGCGGCAAGAGTTGAAAAATGTTCAACTTTTCGAGAGGCAACGCATGCGTCAGCCAATCAAATTGCCTTTCATGCATAACTGACAGGACAGGTGCTAGCCAATCAGATCACGTTTATGCTCACGTGTAAAGAGCGCGAAGCTCCAAAAAAAAATGGCAGACCAAACTCCGTAAATGGTCGTATTTGTACCTAAAAGTTGTTTATTTGACTTATTTTTGCTGAGATTTTTTAAGAAATAGACACTGTACAATGTAAATACCCTGTTATTGTAACTGAAAAATATGTCTGATAGGATTTGCGAGGTGTCTGAGCCGCCTATCTAATGTTAGCATGCTACTACTCACAAGGTAAACAGCTTGCTAGTGGCGTGATTGGTTTGTTGACCTGTCAATCTCACTATAACGTCTCCGTTATCAACACAACCCCATGCGCCAGACTCTGTCATCCATTGGATCGACGCATTCCAACGCAACCGTGTGAATGGGCCGTAAAACAAACAGCTCATAGTGAGGAAGACAAAAAATAAAGTCCCATGTGTTAACTAACACTGACAGGCACGTACTGTATGCAGCTTTGGCCTCACAGTTATCCCTTCAGGGACTGGCCCTTACTGAAACTTGCATAAGGCCAAAAAACCCTTCCTCACCTGCAGTACTGTCTATTAATCAGGCCTGTTCTCAGAGCTCCCATCTATCTGGTAGAGGAGGTGGGACAGGCTTTCTAGGCTCTGATGACTTGAAATTCACACAGCTGCTGCCTGCACACAGCTTTGACTCATTGAATATCATGCCACCATGATAACATCGACAGTGGTACAGTAGGTAGAGAAGTCGTTTAGTAATCAGAAGGTTGCTAGTTCGATTCCCTGTCGAAGCGTCCTTGAGCAAGACATTGAACCCCTAATTGCTCCTGATGTGCAGTGTGCCATCAGTGTAAAAAAAAAAATGTAAAATGTGTATACATTGTAAGTCGCTTTGGATAAAAGCGTCTGCTAAATGTAAATGTAACATATTCATTCAACTTATACCTGGTGGTTATTTATCATCCACCAGGACAACTCGGCAGCTTTGTGGACGAGCTGGGCATTCTGCTGTCTGTTCTTCCAGTGGATGATTGTCCATAGCTAATCCTTGGTGACATGAATATTCATGTGGACAATTCTCGTTCAGCAGACTTCTTGTCCCTTCTTTAACTCGTTTAATCGTTATTCCTTACTCCGTCACACGCAGTTCACAGCCCTCCTACTCATAAGGCTGGTAAGGGTCTAGATCTCATTCTGTTGCACGATTGCACTACATTTACATTTAGTCATTTAGCAGACGCTTTTATCCAAAGCGACTTACATATGTGCGACTTACAATGTATACACATTTTACATTTACACTGATGGCACACCAGGAGCAATTAGGGGTTCAGTGTCTTGCTCAAGGACGCTTCGACAGGGAATCGAACTAGCAACCTTCTGATTACTAAACGACTTCTCTACCACTGTACCACTGTCGCACTACAGAAAAGCTAATGGTCACTCCTCTGTGTGTCTGACCATTACTTTATTATTTGTGTGTGTGTGTCTCCTGGAACATCTTATTGTTCCCCCCGCCAGTAGTACATAGTAAGATGTAAAAATATATGTGTGTATGTGCATACCTTATACAGAATAACATAAGACATTTTCTTTGGACGGCAAGGCACTGTGGGATAAGTTGAACCTACCTTCATCAGTAGCCCCTATCTCCTTATATGGGTGAAACTTAAACAAACCTCCTTCAGAGAAAAGAGCACATTTGTATTAGTTGTATTTTAACAGAATAAGCTACTTGTAAACAGAATAAGCTACTAAGAAAGAGAAAAAGAGGGATGGAAGGAGAGAGTGAAGTGATATTATATTTGAGTTACAAAAAAGGAAAGATGATACAGCATAAAAGGATAGAAGTATAAAAGAATGAAGAGAGTAAAGATGGCAAGAAGGAGAGACAAAGGAGTGATACTGAGAGATGGACAATATGAGAAAGGATTTGGAGAGGGATAGAGAGGTAGATAGATAGATAGATAGATAGATAGATAGACAGATAGATAGATAGATAGATAGACAGATAGATAGATAGACAGATAGATAGGTAGATAGATAGGTAGATAGGTAGATAGATAGATAGAGAGGTAGATAGGTAGATAGATAGATAGATAGATAGGTAGATAGAGTGGAAGGAGGTTCTGCTGAGAGAGCATATGTGAAAGTAGGAAAGAGAGAAAGGATATGCGGGACGAAGGAGAAAGTAGTTAGACTGATGGATAAATAGGGAGTGAAAGACAGACATGGCATTAAAGAAAGAAGGAAAACAGATGCAAGGGAGGATTCAATTCAATTCAATTCAACTTTATTTCGCCATGTATACAGATACTAGGAATTTGTTTTGGTATTCTCCATGCAGGCTATAGTATCACCAAACTATCTCCTGCACGAGATCTCCACGGCCGCTACACAAGCGCCATCGGGTCTGTCTATTCTGTCTGATAGGGGACTTAAAAGTCAGAGAAAGCTGAAATGAAACAGAAGGAAAAAAAAGTGGATATACATATATATGTACATATGTGGAACATGCCTCATATCAATACTACTAGATGCAGAGCAGTGTGTGTCTGTGTGTGAGGATGTGATCTATCTGTGTGTGTGTGTGTGTGTGTGTGTGTGTGTGTGTGTGTGTGTGTGTGTGTGTGTGTGTGTGTGTGTGTGTGTGTGTGTGTGTGTGTGTGTGTGTGTGTATTGAGAGGGACAGGGAGAAAGGGAGCCTTCACATGAGTGCAGGTGACAGTTAAGCACAGGTGCACGCACTTATGATTTCACAATGGCTCACAATGGCTACTTATAATGTAAATCAAAGTAATGCCCTGTACACACTAACCCGGGTATATACTGTATAAATCCCGGTATGCATATTCCAGTAAAAACGATCTACAGTACGTTCACACAACCGTTTTCATATCGGTTACCGAATGTTTGCCATCCACATTAACACGTTGAAATGACAATTGTTATCACGGTTACGCCACGTTTGCGCCTCTGTTTACAGGCGCACGATCGGCGGACACTGACACTTGTCTGACGTAAAAAGCAGCGTTTTCAGTGTCGGAATACGCCGTTTTAGGGTGTAGCTGTGGTCAGGCAGATACATACCGAGTGGTTCTGGTTGAAGCGTAGGCATGAATGAAAACATTTTGTCTTCCACACATATCTATCCATCAAAAAGTTCTGTGATCAAAAAGTTAGGTGAACCATTGGATCAATATTCTTAATCCTTTACATTGCCTACAAGAGCCTGCAATAACTATCTCTATTTAATAATTAAGACCTTTGTCAGGTTTTTAATGGCACACACACGACACACTGGAACACACACGTGCATATATGGAGGCGACACAGGACACACACACACACGCAAACGCAAACTCCACACAGAAAGGCCCGGGAGATAGCCCACCTGAGCACTGTGCACTCTGGGGAGGACCTGCCCCCCCAGAGCCTACAGCACCCCATGCGGGAATCGAACCCATGACCTTCTTGCTGTGAGGCAGCAGTGCAAGCAGTGCAAGCAACTGAGCCACCGTGCCATGTCATGCCTACCGCAGCCACCCAGATAGCAAAAAGACAATGGGACGGATCTAGGCAAGGCAATCTTAGTCCAAAGCGCACATCAGCCCAAAAGTGACCTGGATCCGCATAACGGATCTTCGGCACATATGGGCCAGTACTGGTCCAGCTCAGTACATTTGATATTTAACTGATTCATACACGAAATAAAGAAAAGGAGTGAATTGTTTGTATTGATGTGCACTGCATGCAGTTGGTTAGTATTTGTTGTAAAATGCAATGTCCAGGTACTTCAAGTGTTTCTCACAATATGCCCTCCTGAGAAATATGAAAATATCCAAACTCAGTATTTGACCTGGCCAATGACCAGATCTGTGGATATGTCAGCAGTATTACTCATTCAAACAAATGAATGAATTATATAACATGTACAAATGTATTTGTTGTTGTTTGGAAACAATTTTGCCCCACCAATGTTCTGCTCTTCAAAAGGATCAATGCATTATTTTCTCTTCTTTAGCATATTCATTTCAAACACACACACACACACACACACACACAGTAAGGCCCATACCATCACCTTTTCCACTTGCGCCACTCCTCCTCTCCAACAGCTGTTCTGCTGCCACACGTCCTGAAGGTGACTTTGCTGTCAGCATACCCAAGGTAAGAACTACAAAAAATGTGGATTACAACTGAAAACTGAAACATTTTAGGCAGAATTACAGCTAGAAGTTAACTAGTTAGCTAGCTAGCTATTGCTAACATCGCCAGTATGGCAGCTAGCCTACTTATCATAATATTGGATATCTGAATATATTGTTTAATTTAGTTCAGTAAATATTCAGTAACAAACCTGAGTAACAAAGATATTTATTTTTGGAAGGGGTGGCTTGCTAACTATTACATAAACTGTGCTGTTGAGTTTGAACAACACATTTGGTAACACTTTACTTTAGGGAACGAATGTTAGCCATTAACACGTAACTAATTGGTGTATTATCACTTTGAGCTGCATTCTTTTGCATGAAAGGTGCTATATAAATAAAGTTTTATTATTATTATTAGTGCCCAATAAGGTCCATCAAGGTGCAATTTAGCACCATTTTGTTTATTAGGTCAGTTTTCACCCATTTCGTACTCTAATTGAATTTGGTCATTTAATCTTGGTATATCCTTAATAATAAACTAGTTCGTTTTAACCTAAATGTACTGATATATAGCAAGGATCAAAATAGAAGGTTTTTAACCTTTCAATGTACTAGCTGAATATGTCACTTCTACTGGCAGAATAGATGTAGACTTTACTTTACAAACGAACAAACTTACCAACAAGTCCATCTTGTCGTCTCACAAGACAGAGACGTCTTTCAGAGCCTAATTGAGGCTTAAGGCTTTGGAAAAGGTCTCTGTCTTGTGAAATCACAAGATGGTTACTTTGGAGGGATGTGGTAGGGTACTTTTTGTATGGTCTGAGGAATAGTCTTGTACATTTTTTCTTAATAATAATTTCAAGCTCACACAAGACATCATCCTTTCTACCTTGTCATTAGAAACCTATCAGCTTTCTCTTATCTCTTAAGAACAAGGAACCTGTTTTAAACGAATAATTAGATATTTTTAGAGTTTATTGAGGATGAATGTGACTGAAGTTGTAGTTGGCCAATTTCATCATTTCAGTCTTATTATTACATGGAAAGTAATCCTTCACTGTAGAACAGGCGATTTATGTTGGATCAGTAATGATATACTGTGTAGGTATCACTGATTGAAGTCAATTCATTGCACTTAAGCAAGTGTCCGCTTTATACGAACAGGGGCCCACTCTCTCCCAGTCACCACTAGCAGGCTGGGTGAGTACAATTACCACGGATTGGCGAAATTGGTGAATACAGGCTTAATAAATGATCTAAGATGCTTATTGGGCCCTTATACAGACCCATATTATTTATGTGTTAATGGTGAACATATACTGTATGTTCCCTAAACTAAAGTGTTACCTTTTTTATTGTTAGAAGTCAGTGGCGGACTGTGGGGTTTACGGTTAAACAAAACACTCTACCGTCACTGATCATTTTGCCCTTTTTGTTTTATGATCTATTTCCAGAAGCCTGCAACAGGGCGTATGAGAATACCAAGAGCCAGTCAAGGATAGACTCTGAGGGCAATAAGGAGGTGATTCAGAGGCGGAAACTCCTTACAAGCCGGCGTGATAGGGTGAGTTATCAATTATCAATTTGATTTGATTAGCTTACCTTCTTTGGTTGTAATCTGCACCCTCTTGAGTGGGGTAGAATGACCGCCCTCTGTATTACCTCTCTTTATGATGACACTGTATTACCAAATTATTTCATTTCAGTTTTTAGATTTGATTTAGGTTAGATTCAACTTTATTGTCATTGCACAGAGTACAAGTACTGAGGCAACGAAATGCAGTTTAGCATCCAACCAGAAGTGCAAAATAGCAAAAAGTGCAGAGTATGTGCATATGTAAAGTGTAATAAGTGAATAAATAGATATGTACAGTAAGAAATAGATTATGCAATATGAACAGTAAGAAATGGATATGCAATATGAACAGTAATTGGGACAAGAATAGCAGCAATTGAGGTAAGAAGTGTAGGTATGATAAGTATATGTAAAGTGCAGCTGTAAGTATTAGTGGTGGTAATAAGTGAGATGAAGTGAAAGAGGTATTAGTAATATTATATTTAAGAGGTATTGTATGGTATATAAGTACGATTAATACAGTAATAAGTGGTAGAAAAAACATTCTGGTGCAAATGTTGTGGGTGCTGCACACTATGGTTCGAGTGTGGTGACATACACTGATTATGTGATCAGCTGCCAGTTTAGTACAGTCCATGTCAAATGAAAAGACACGGTGTAGCAGCACCTTGTGTGTCTAGTCTGGCTTAACTTTGGAACTCTTCCCATCTGTGTTGTGGATTTGGTTGCCTCCAGTAATTACTGGCACCCCTGACTAGCAATGCACAACCAATACTTTAAAAAGATATAAAACAATATAATTATAGAGATAAACAAAAAATATTAAGGTGTGAGAAATACTGTACTTTATTAATGTTCCAGTGGAACAAACCAATTATTTAATACAAAATAAATATAACCAAAGTCGAGGTCGAGGTTTCATACCTATTGGCCCTACTCATGTAGAACTGAGTGAACTGACCCATGGGGAAGGACAACAGCATGGACCATTCCTTTATGCAGATTCTTTCAAGACCCTTCACATTCTTGGGTTTGCACTTATCCACCGCTGGCCTCCTCATCTGAGCCCACAGATTTTCCGATTGGATTGAAGTCACTGAGATGGCCATGGCAGAAAACATTGATTTTGTTGTCACAGAAGCATTTTTTGTGTGGATCTTGAGTTATGTTTTGTGTCATTGTCTTGTAGGAAGATCCAACCTATGGCCAAGTCCCCGCATTCTGGCAGAGGCAACCAGATTATTACCAGCCCAAATTGCCCGATACTTGGTGGAATTCATTATGCTATCAATCCTAGCCATTGCCTCTGTGAAGTGCCTCTCCTTCTATGCATCTCCTTTTGGATGCAAACATGCTGATGCTGTATCTGACCAAAATGTTGGAATCATCTGACCAGAGATTCTTCTGGCAACCTTTCCAAAGAGCCTGTGGTTTTGGAGGTGGCGTCTGAGGGGTGCTTTTTGAAACCTGGTGATACCAAGACGCCACCATGATCTGTAATTGTTTCACAGTGAATCTTGGAGACTTTGTTGTTTCTCTCACCATCCTCCTCCCCATCCTTGGGGGGAAAAGACATTTTCGTCCTCAACCCACTCACTGAGTTTTTCCACTGTTGATTTTTAAAACAATGTGATTTAATGGCTCAATATAGTTTTAACAAGACTTAACAAAGTGGAATACAATTCCTGGTTTAATTTTGGTAGATGTTATTTATAATAATCTTTAAAGGTGCAGTGTGTAAGTTTTAGTGGCATCTAGTGAGTTTGCTGAGTTAGCAGCCAGCCAGAGTGAGTACCCTTCCTCTACAAGCATGTGAGAGTACCTACAGTTGGTGTCAAATGCCGTAACAAAATGAAAAGCCCCATCTCGAGCCAGTGCTTTGGTTTGTCCATTCTGGGCTGCTGTAGAAACAGGGCGGTGCCACATGGCGGACTCTGGAAGAGGACCACTCCTTTTGTAGAAACAGGGCAGTGCCACATGGCAGACACAGGAAGTGGACCACTCCTTATGTAGAAAGGAAGGGCTAAGCTAAGCTAAGCTAACGAAGCTAAGCTAAGCTAACGAAAGCTAACGAAAACACATAGTAACGATTCATAGTTACAGGTACATACAGTACACAATGAAAACATGATTGTGAATACTATATTCCATTTCTACTAATAAATGGCACTAAAAACTATGCACTGTACATCTAAGGGTGCCATTCATTGTGAGACCTTGATATGTAGGAAATTGATTATTAATTTAAATCAATAAATGGTTTTGGTGGGTTCCATTGGAACATTAATACAGTACAGTATTTCTCACATAGTATTTTGGTCTTTTGAGTTTATCTCTATAATTATATTATATTCTAAAGTATTGTTTGTGCAGTGCCAGTCGGGGGTGTCAGTCATTTTGGAGCCCGTGATGTATGGGCTACACCTACAGTGGGCAACAGACCCCTATGGAATAAATGTTTTTGCTATCTCTGTGACTGACTGGATGCTGTATAATATGAAATGCTAAGTAGGAAATTCTAAAGAAATGTTCTTGCAGACATAAGATATACATTTAACATGAACTGTATAATTATGTTCAGTGTGTCCACAGAAAATACAAAACCAGAATGACACAAATATAGTAACACCGTACAAACAAGCAACATTTTTTTTCTATTCTCCTGAAGCAGGCTAGTTGGATCATTGAAGTTACAATTAAGTAGCTCAGGTCTGGAAACATTCATGTGACACATCTACCATTATCAATCATGAACTTGGTTCGTTTACTTTGACCAAAAATGACTGGCAGTTCAGAATCAGAATCAGAATCAGAATCAGGTTTTATTGGCCAAGTAAGTTTGCACAAACAAGGAATTTGACTTGGTAAAGTGACTCTCAGTGTGCTTACACAAAATATACGACACAATACAATACAATACAATACAATACAAACAAACAAACAGTGCAACAGCGCAATGGACTAAGGAGTTTATGTATGTACAAGGCGGAATGGCTATATACAGTAGCTTTGAAATGTTGCACAACAGTAGTGCAAAGAAGAAGTGGAGAGTGCGAGAAGTGCAGGGATAAATATATATGCTACAGTGGGTTAGTTGTTCAGTAGTGAGACGGCGAGGGGGAAGAAACTGTTTTTGTGTCTGGCAGTTTCAGAGAGGCTAGAGCAAATCCTAGTCCTTTCCACCAGAGCTCTTACAATGAGGTGGTCCAGACTTCCAGGCACCATTCCTAAGATAAACTGAGAGAAGTTTGAAGTCCAGTTTAAAGATAGAAAAGGGTGAGGCTCAAAACGGCAGATTATTCTAAAGGAAGCGCTAACAAAAGGCCCCGCTTCCCACTTCCCACTTGACAATCACTGAGTAAAAATGACATGTGGTGCCTTGTGCATCGTATAGTGCTATTTGACAATCACTGAGTAAAAATGACATGCACCTTGTGCATCCTACGGTGCTATTTGACAATCACTGAGTAAAAATGACATGTGGTGCCTTGTGCATCGTATAGTGCTATTTGACAATCACTGAGTAAAAATGACATGTGGTGCCTTGTGCATCGTATAGTGCTATTTGACAATCACTGAGTAAAAATGACATGTGGTGCCTTGTGCATCGTATAGTGCTATTTGACAATCACTGAGTAAAAATGACATGTGGTGCCTTGTGCATCGTATAGTGCTATTTGACAATCACTGAGTAAAAATGACATGTGGTGCCTTGTGCATCGTATAGTGCTATTTGACAATCACTGAGTAAAAATGACATGTGGTGCCTTGTGCATCGTATAGTGCTATTTGACAATCACTGAGTAAAAATGACATGTGGTGCCTTGTGCATCGTATAGTGCTATTTGACAATCACTGAGTAAAAATGACATGTGGTGCCTTGTGCATCGTATAGTGCTATTTGACAATCACTGAGTAAAAATGACATGTGGTGCCTTGTGCATCGTATAGTGCTATTTGACAATCACTGAGTAAAAATGACATGTGGTGCCTTGTGCATCGTATAGTGCTATTTGACAATCACTGAGTAAAAATGACATGCACCTTGTGCACCCTACAGACCCTTTTGGAATGAAAAAAGGACATGTACCTTTGTGCCCCGGGAGAAGAGACAGATAAAACACTGGCAATACAAACAGTCATTTTCAACAGCTCTACTGTTTCTTTACTGTTGTTGAAGTAAACAGATGCAGGTGTATCTCTGTAGAGATCCTTTCTATGTTGTCAGACATGTATAATAACATGTATGCGGATGCAGAGGCTTGCCTCATAGGATTCCACTGTATAGCTGTTTTTTGGGGAGGATAGGAAGAGAAAAAGAGAGAGAGAGTAACCAAGACAGAGTCTAAACAACCGTGCCAATGTATATGAGCTGAACATTTTAGCAAAATTCAAATTTTCATTCTTTTTTTTATTATTCTTTTGGTTATGTTAGCGTTCATCTCCGATGTCACAATAAAATAAAACGTCATATTTGTTTAAAATCTTGTGATATTACTCAACCTTGTCAGTCAACATGCTTCTTTGGCTTCTGTCGTTGTCTTTGCCGGTTCCATATCCTTCAGTTTGTCAAAAAATACACGTGTACACTGTCCATTAGGGGTTCTCGAAGCGCAATTTGTATTCACGACAGTGGTGTAAAAGGGAGCTACACTCTGCAACTTTAGGGGGTGCTCAGTAGCAAAAAAAATACCAATTCTCGTGGAATGCAGCTTTAAATGTCCTTAGTAATATTCTGGACCCGATTAATAAGTTTCCGCAAAATAAAACAAAAATAAAGTAGGAGAAAAAAACCTAGGGGAAACAAAAATGTATTTGTTTGGTCTTTTTGAAGTGAACAGTTGTATTTGGTAAGGAAAATAAAGATGATCCTACCAATAGACGTTTGCAGAAAAAGATACTACAGTAACTGTCATCAGTAAGTTGTCATCGACACTCGTGACTAGGGACCCTCACGCAGTGTGTGTGGTATCCATGGAAACCATACAAATCTCACATCATGCATTTGCTTTTGGAGCCTATGGCCCTAGCTCCTAAAATATATTTATTAAATATGAATTTAATACAACAGGTTATGGAAATCAAATCCTAAAGTAAATTATGTGTATACTTCAACTAACTAAATGTAGCTGTTGAATGGCTAACCCATTACTTTTCTCATTGGGATTTTTTTGCCAGTAGTTGCTAATCTGCTGGCATACAAAATGACGACTCATAACAACAAGGCTTGCACACTCTATTTGTAGTTGATTATATTATATTATATTAGCTTATTTACAAGCTAATCAGTAACAGTCGGATTTCTTTGGAATACTTGCAAACCCTGCCAACCCCAATTTGTAACTAATAAAGAAAATAAATATCTGAGCATGCATGTTTAATCCACTTTACTCCAAGTTGTGTAATCAATAAATAAATCATCCATCTGACAACACTGTTGCATAGATTAGATAGAAAGATAGGCAAGTCTCGCCACTCTGCAGTCACCTTGGCAACGCCTCCGCCAGCTCTCTTGGGCAGTCAACATCAGGCTCCTATCTAAATGAATGGGGAGAGATCAGGCTCCCATCTAAATGAATGGGAGAGATCAGGATCCTATCTAAATGAATGGGAGAGATCAGGCTCCAGTCTAAATGAATGGGGAGAGATCAGGATCCTATCTAAATGAATGGGAGAGATCAGGCTCCCATCTAAATGAATGGGAAGAGATCAGGCTCCCATCTAAATGAATGGGGAGAGATCAGGCTCCCATCTAAATGAATGGGGAGAGATCAGGCTCCCATCTAAATGAATGGGGAGAGATCGGGCTCTTATCTAAATGAATGGGGAGAGATTCATATCTCCACTTAAATGTGTGTGTGAACATTTTTCACTAAGCACTCAAATAAGGCTAAAGAAGACTTTATTCTTTGTGGTGACTTGCAACTGCGCATGCACCACATTTCGTGGCGCGCCTATTGCCATGGTAACAGTGGAAATTAACAGAAAGTTCAGGCGAGGCGAAAACTTCAGCTATGCCGTTTCCAACAGTGTGATTGGCTCTTGACCTCCAGTTACAAACACGCAATATTTAGCGTTTACGGCTTCCCAATTCATTTTCCTGTTAGTGCCTTGTTTTCTCCCTTCTAACATCTATGATTTGACTCTCATGGTGCTGTTGTACATTTACATTTTACATTTAGTCATTTAGCAGACGCTTTTATCCAAAGCGACTTACATATGTGTGACTTACAATGTATACACATTTTACATTTACACTGATGGCACACTGCACATCAGGAGCAATTAGGGGTTCAGTGTCTTGCTCAAGGACGCTTCGACAGGGAATCGAACTAGCAACCTTCTGATTACTAAACGACTTCTCTACCACTGTACCACTGTACCACTGTCGTAAATGACATAAACTATAAACATGCTACACTTCTCTCGCAGCTTTCAAATGCAGCTTTCCACCTCCACTCCCAACCAGAGCCACTACCACCTGTGTCCAAGAGTCAGACGGTGACAGGTATATTTTTTATAGATATACTTTTCTACAGTGATGTTTCATAATATTGTTATAAGTTATGAATATGATAAATGTATCTTCTAGTCTTTACACTGAAAAAAACATTTTGATTTGTCAAGGGAGGGCAGATTCCATTTGTTAGGACCACAGTGGCATTGTTGACTTTGGGATCTCGTTTGATTTACAACTTTTATTTCTTTACGTGGCACTGGCGCCTAGTCGAAACCCTCCCCTATAGGCAAACTCCCTGTGATTAGAATGGATGAAACCACATACCAGATCTTCCAAACCCAAGATAGAGTTCTTTGTGAGAATGACCTAATTGGAACATGTGCCAACATCATGATAACCGTGCCAACATCATGATAACCGTGCCAACATCATGATAACCGTGCCAACATCATGATAACCGTGCCACTTTCTCTTTCCAGCAGCCCATACACAACCAACCTCTACAGGTGAAGAGGTCAGGACCGACCCAGGTTCTACAGGGAGAGCGGATTGTCCCCGAAGAGATTGTGTTTCACCTTTTCCGTGCAATAAAAGATATTCTCACATTTTCAAACATGGCCATTTTGTTACATACTGGTGAAATAATTGAAGAAGTGCAAAAAACCAAATGTGTATTTTTATAGCCTGAAATAAACACTCTAACCCACTGTTACGACAGAAATAGTTTTTGTGTATCAGAAGGCGATAAAGTTCAACTACCACATTCATTTGTAGCTGTAGTGTAGATGTAGTGATGTATTCAATTATGGCATGTATGTTCATTGTACTTGAAAAATGTTGCAAGTAAAACCAGCGTAACTGATCCATGCAGCCTGTTGTCTTAATGTGTTTGTAGTTGGTTATGCAAATCATAAAACATATTCTACACTACATGTTTGTATGTTTGTATGTTTGTATGCACAAATAGTCCCCTGTTGTGTTTTAAGAGGACATTATTAGACGGGAATAAAGTTCATAATGCTGAAGAATAGGCACGTGTACTAGATTTTTGTCACACGTACAGTACCAGTCAAAAGTTTGGACACACCTTTAATTTTTTTGAGAAGTGTTTTCTTTACTTTTATTATTTTTTACATTGTAGATTTCTACTGAAGACATTTAAACTACAAAAGAACACATATGGAATGATGTACTAAACAAAAAAAGTGTTATCTACCATGTAGAAAATAATAAAAGTAAAGAAAACACTTCTCAAAAAATGAGAAGGTGTGTCCAAACTTTTGACTGGTACTGTATGATGTAACAAATGCAATGACAAAGACAAAATAAATAAAACTGAGCAATAAAAGCTGTAAATGGTGAAGTTTAATGAAGTGCCCACCTTTCTTTTTTATTATTCTTCCTCAGCTTCAAATCAACAATACTGCTCCATGTCAGCAGAGACGTGAGCCTACTAATATTAGAGCAGTCAGGTCTTCTTCCACCAACTGATTCCACGTGTGTAGGACAGAGCAATGTTTGTAATATGAGAAATATAAAAACAAAAGTGTCGTGTATCAATGTAAAAGAAAACTGTAGTGTATTAAAACAAAATTGTAATATATGAATAGGGGTTTACAGGGTGTGGTGTAGTGGGGACTGCGCAGAAGCCGAGTCTCCATTCGGGAGAGGGCAGTGGGCAGGCACCTGAGTTTACCCTCCCCTTTGAATGATGATATAGTCCGTGTATTCGTATTTGTGTGAGATGTTTCTGAAATCAAGTGAAGTAGCCATGCAGAACACCACGAGAGCTGCTCAGTGATATATAGCACCAACACAGAAATGTAAAACAAAGTTGAGGGGATGTTGGATACTTGGATACTTAATGCAGACATTGTGCTGTGTCTGTGAGTTCACATGGCATCTCATGATGTCGAGAGTGATTCTGGCAGATGTGTGTGTAACGGTGAGTCTTGGTTTGGGTGCTTTACCCATTGACAACTGTCAGGTCTCTTCCCACTGGAAGGATAAACTAGTTGATCTGATAAAGGAATGTGAGAGTGTCTTTTAAAGGCATCATCTTGCCTGTGGTGAGATATGGTAGTTCTGCCACAGGATTAGGCTCACGGTTGACCGTCCCCTCAGGTTGCGTACCGCAGGTTGTCCCCAGTTCAATTATTATAAGTTGAAAGAGACACTGGCTGAGGTTGAGGAGAAGGAAATCTAACAGTGAGTATCAAGGCCCGATCTAGCAGTGGGCAGGGGCACCCACATGTCTGCTCTGCCCACCCAAAATGGTCAACATTCATTCAGACTTTTGATTCTGCCATGTCAATCACTTTTATTAATTCGCCCTGTTAAAATGTCCTTATCAAATATGAAAATCATTTCCAAGTAATAATTGTAAGTGGTATTTAATTCGAACCATGGGTATGAATTAAATGAATAAAGAAATAAAGAACATCTATAGTTATAACTAGTTATGGCATGGAGGTGTTGGAGAAACCAGTGGTGACAGCGAGAATGGATTTTCTCCATGAGAATGGGGCATTTCGAACAGGTTCAGACTCAAAATGATTCAGACATACTGCCTGTCGAGAGAGGCATACTTGATAGAAGTACACTGAAAAGAAGCAAAAATATTTGCAACCCCAAATCAGAAAAAGTTGGGACGGTATGTTAAATTAAAATGAAAACTGAAAACAGAGATTTGTAAATTCTCTTTGACCTGTATTACATTGAAAACAAATAGCACATTATTTCATGTTTTACCTCATGAATTTGATTGTTTTCTCAAAATAAACATTTAATTTCGTATTCGTATCCATTTCAATTCTTGCAACATATTTAAAAAAAAGTTGGTACAGTAAAGCATTCCCCACCAGGGACTGAAAACAACAAGTGATGAAGCATTTCAGATGTAACTTTGTCTAATTCTTCCTGCAAATAAGTCTTAAGGTGTGCAACGGCACAGGGTCTTCGCCACACATTCTGTATTGGGAACAAGTCAGGACTGCAGGCAGGCCAGTCCAGTACCTGCACACCCTTCGTCCTCAACCATGCCTTTGAAATGTGTGCAGAATGTGGTTTTGCATTGTCTTGTTGAAATATGCATGGGCGTCCCTGGAAAGGATGTCGTCTTGAAGGCAGCATATGTTGCTCCAAAATCTGACAGACCCTGGCTTTTGGACTTGTTGCTGGTAACAGTCTGGATTGTCCTTTCCTTCTTTGGTCCGGATCACATGGCGTGCCTCCGAGCCCAGAGAAGTCGACGGCGTTTCTGGACACGGTTAACATAAGGCTTCCTTTTGACACAGTAAAGTTTAACTGGCATTTGTGGATGTAACTACGTATTGTAGTGCTTGACACAGGTTTGCCGAAGTAATCCTGAGCCCATGTGGTTATATCGCTTATAGATGAATGACGGTTCTTGATGCAGTGCTGTCTGAGGGATCGGAGATCACGGTTATTCAGCTTTGGTTTGCGCCCTTGCCCCTAACGCACTGAAATTCCTCCAGATTCCTTTAATTATGTTATGCACCGTGGAGGGTGAAATATCCAAATCCCTTCCCATCTTTCTTTGTGAAACATTGTTTTTAAACATTTCAATAATTTGCTCACACATTTGTTTGGCAAACTGGCGATACTCTGCCCATCTTTGCTCCTAAAGGACTAGGCCTTTCCTGGATGCTGCTTTTGTACTAAATCATGATTACAATGACCTGTAGTTTCAAATCACATCATTATTTAATTATTCTACCTCTTTACTACCCCTACATTTTTTTCCAAACTTTTTTTGGATGTGCAGGCCTGAATGGCAGGAATGGATGTATATTTACAAATCAAATGAAGTTGACCAGACAAAATATGAAATAACGTGTGTTCATACTGTCCGCAATGAAATACAAGTCAAGGTAAATTTATAAATCACTGCTTTCCTTTTTTATTTGCAATTTCTGATTTATGTGTGAGACGAGTAGGAGGTCTTGATTGATAATAACACCCAGATTTCTGGTACCTGTGCTGGATCGAGTGTGGGTAAATGGCTAGATAAATGTCATTCTCAATTGTTTAGAGCCTATAAGCATAACCTCAATTTTATATGAATTAGGGAGCAGGAAGTTGTTAGTCATCCATGCTTTCAATCTTTCAAGCAAGCCTCTACCTTGGTTAGTTGTCCACTTCCATTAGGTTTCATGGGATAGGTAAAGTTGGGTGTCAACAGCATAGCTATGGTAGTTAATGTCATGCTTCCTTATGAGACATAATTAAGGGTAGTGTGTACAAAGAGAAGCGCAAACAAAGGTGAAAGAGGACAAAAGTGACTAGCAGATAGTGTAGTGTAGCACAGCACAATGTACACGGTCATGTCTAAATACACCACAGTTCATACTTCACATACATCAAATCAGTAGGCAGTGTGAAAACCACGCACAAAAACCTTATCATGAGTTCATGTCTTGCCTTGTCTTGAGCGCCTGTTGTTTTCTGGGGCAGTATTAGAGAGGCTGGCAGCTTCCACTCCTGTTTAGATAATGACAGCAGTGACACCTGTTTAGATAATGACAGCAGTGACTCCTGTTTAGATAATGACAGCAGTGACAGGACTGTTTAGATAATGACAGCAGTGACTCCTGTTTAGATAATGACAGCAGTGACAGGACTGTTAGGTGGGGTGCTGCTCTTTCTGTTGGCTCAGACACACATAGTGGTGACACAGGGGATTCTGAGAGAGGGGGGGGTGTGTTCATGGGTATGGTCTCGGTTCTGGAGAGAGAGAGAGAGAGAATGAGTGAGTGAAGTGGTGAAGAGAGATGTTATATGGAGGAGAGAGGAGATGCTGGTTGATAGATAAAGGGGCGACAGTGGTACAGGAGGTAGAGAAGTCGTTTAGTAATCAGAAGGTTGCTAGTTCGATTCCCTGTCGAAGTGTCCTTGAGCAAGACACTGAACCCCTAATTGCTCCTGATGTGCAGTGTGCCATCGGTGTAAATGTAAAATGTGTATACATTGTAAGTCACCCATATGTAAGTCGCTTTGGATAAAAGCGTCTGCTAAATGACTAAATGTAAAAATGTAAATGTAGATAAAGGGGAAGACATAGACAGGACATGGAAAGAAATAAAGAAACAAAGATGGAAGGGAGGATAGAGGACTCGAATGTTAGAGAAAGCTGATGTGAAAAAAGAGGAAACAAAGGGTGGGAATTGATGAACAGACAGAAAAATGGGAAGAAGAGTGAAAAAGAGTCAGGGTGAAGAAAAAGAGTGAAGAGAGTAAAGATTGAAAGAAGGAAGTGCTGGGAAAAGAAGTGGTTCAAAACTCTCACTTGTGCATTGACTAGCAATCCTCTGGTTTTTTCTTCAGTGTCAATGTAGCTGGCAAACTTCTCCAGCACTTAAGAAGCCTGGCTCTGTGCTGGGGACTTCTCTGGAGCCCTTAGAGTTGGTTGTGGAGAGAGGGATGTTTCACAAACTGCTTAACACAATGGACAACACTCTGAGCGTTTTTGGGAAAGGGCACAGGAAACAATTTTTGGAGTCATATGTCAAGATTTTAGAAAGATATACAGCCACTTAATGTGGTGGAGAGCCCGTTTTTCTGAACATGCTAGAGGACATGACACTGTATATATAATTACTGTAAAGAAACTGTAGAAAATTACTCTTTCTTGTCTTGGTGCAGCAACAGAATCTTTAACTACAGACACTGTAGAAACAGCCAACTCATTGACATTTACACTTAAAGCATGGCGAATGGTTATAGTCTTTCAACACTTTGGTCCCTGAACATAATAAATGGACAGATGATCATGTTTTGACCTTGATTGGGGAAGTTATGTAGCAGATTGCACCCAATAAATGAAGACTTTCAACTCATTTTGAATACTGTTTGATTAATCATGAAGCGTCGTGTCTGCTGTACGCTCATAATTATAATAGTCAGCGTTGGGGATGTATAATTTGTCATTTGGGTTAGCAATCATCTGTTGCTGTTGAGCAATCCCACTTGTCTCTTGCCGCTGCCTCTGCTCCTAGTGCTGTCTCCTGGTCTAGACTATCTTCACTATGGGACGCTGCTGTAGTCTCTCCACCCGGTCTACCTGTAGAAACCCTCGGCCAATTGCACCCACCGCCACCGCACTGCCGTACACTTACTCTACCCCATACCCTATGCTAGCATTTATATACAATATATATTATTGCCACCATCGACATGTTTCTCTGTTCCTACTCCCCTTACCCCTGTAACAGTAACCCTATGAGCACAGTGTATACCCACTAAACTGGTCTTGTCTGTATCATGTATTTACCACCGGATGTCTGTATATATATTATGTACATCTACCAAATGCAGGCTATGTACAACACCTGTTGTTTCCCATCCCCTTCTGCCACACAACCCTCCCCATCCCCCCTTCCTATCTCCACCCGGCCGACCTCAAGCAGATGGGTCCCCCCTTACGTGCCGTGGTTCTTGCTTAAGGTTCCTTCCTGACTAACAGGGAGTTTTTTCTTGCCCGTGTTGCCATTGTGCTTGCAATAAGGGGGTTCAGGCTCTGGGCTCTGCAATTGTTTTGTTATGGCGCTATATAAATAAAATTGAATTGAATTGAATTGAATTGAATTGAATTGAATTGTTGAGATATCGACACCGCTCCAAATCTGGCAGGTCCGTCCTGATCCCGTGTAGTGTTCCGCCCTGATCCCGTGTAGTGTTCCGTCCTGATCCCGTGCAGTGTTCCGTCCTGATCCCGTGTAGTGTTCCATCCTGATCCCGTGTCGTGTTCTTTCCGCCCTGATCCCGTTTAGTGTTCTTTCTGTCCTGATCCCGTGTAGTGTTCCGCCCTGATCCCGTGTAGTGTTCCGCCCTGATCCCGTGTAGTGTTCCATCCTGATCCCGTGTAGTGTTCCATCCTGATCCCGTGTAGTGTTCCATCCTGATCCCGTGTAGTGTTCCGTCCTGATCCCGTGTAGTGTTCTTTCCGCCCTGATCCTGTGTAGTGTTCCGCCCTGATCCCGTGTAGTGTTCTTTCCGCCCTGATCCCGTTTAGTGTTCTTTCTGTCCTGATCCCGTGTAGTGTTCCGTCCTGATCCCGTGTAGTGTTCTTTCCGCCCTGATCCTGTGTAGTGTTCCGCCCTGATCCCGTGTAGTGTTCTTTCCGTCCTGATCCCGTGTAGTGTTCCGCCCTGATCCCGTGTCGTGTTCTTTCCGCCCTGATCCCGTTTAGTGTTCTTTCTGTCCTGATCCCGTGTAGTGTTCCGCCCTGATCCCGTGTAGTGTTCCATCCTGATCCCGTGTAGTGTTCCGTCCTGATCCCGTGTAGTGTTCTTTCCGCCCTGATCCTGTGTAGTGTTCCGCCCTGATCCCGTGTAGTGTTCCATCCTGATCCCGTGTAGTGTTCCGCCCTGATCCCGTGTAGTGTTCCGTCCTGATCCCGTGTAGTGTTCTTTCCGCCCTGATCCCGTGTAGTGTTCCGCCCTGATCCTGTGTAGTGTTCCGCCCTGATCCCGTGTAGTGTTCCATCCTGATCCCGTGTAGTGTTCTTTCCGCCCTGATCCTGTGTAGTGTTCCGTCCTGATCCCGTGTAGTGTTCTTTCCGCCCTGATCCTGTGTAGTGTTCCGCCCTGATCCCGTGTAGTGTTCCATCCTGATCCCGTGTAGTGTTCCGCCCTGATCCCGTGTAGTGTTCCATCCTGATCCCGTGTAGTGTTCCGTCCTGATCCTGTGTAGTGTTCCGCCCTGATCCCGTGTAGTGTTCCGCCCTGATCCTGTGTCGTGTTCTTGGAAACATGGGAGACATTGTAAGTGTAGCCCACTGGTGCTTGCAAGCTGTTATGCATAAACCCCCCACTCACCCTTGCAAACGGCAAACTCGGGAGTGGTCAAAGGTTACATTTGTGGTTCTCGTCCCATGGATTGTCCACCTATTTATTAACATTACGATTATGAAGAAGTATGTGTTTCTAACTGTCTTGCGTTGACAACATGTGCGTTGACAACCAAATTCACTTCGCAGTATTCTGATATGAAGGAAGATTTCGAATTCGTAGATGAAATGGAAACGGCAAAAAAAAATTATCGCTGTGACACACAGTCACTTACTCCAATCGTATCTTCTTGCTTTTTATTCACGTCTGCTTCAAAATTGAGGTTTTAAAGGCGTTTTCTCTACCGATGTAGGTGCACCACCACTCGTTGTCACAAGTCAGCTTTCTCACAGGCAGTAGGTGCGTTCTATTCCTTGTCATAGTATTACCAAAGAGGACCTATTAGAAGACTATAGTATTCCAATAGGCCCCCTTCAAAGCAAAGCACTCATTGATATTCTTTACACTTGAAGCATGGAGAATTGGGTGACACTTCAGCCTTCGAACACTTTAGTCTGAGATAGATGATCAACTGTTTGGTCTTGACTGGGGAATACTGGGCAATCATTTTGAATACTGTTTCATTCATTATAAAGCCTACTGTGTGCTGTATGCTTATGTGTTCCAAATTACATAATTGTTATAATCAGCGTTATATATCTGTAATGACATGTATAATCTGTCATTTGCAGAAAAATTCACTTCCTGTTTGAGGGCACCCCTTCTAAGATGTCTTATGATCACCTAAGGCAGTGGTTCTCAAACTAGGGGTCGGGACCCCAAGTGGGGTCGCCAAACGTTTTTTGGGGGTCGCGAAATGATCTTGCTGCCCTGTGCATCAACATATTAGGCTTTGACATGCTGTATAGTCTATCAGAAATGGTGTTTTCTACATCAGGGTGGATAATGAAAACTAATATTGTCTCAGCAAGCAGTCTCATCATTCAAGATGAAACTGAATTTAGACCTATAATATCCTGTCAAAATGTGTGGGGGGTCGCGAGACTTGGCAAATGGATTTTATGGGGTCCCCGGACAAAAAGTTTGATAACCACTGACCTAAGGCACATATGTACCAAATGCCATGCTTCTATCCACTGTGTGACGACAGTTCACATAAATCCCCCTACTTAAGTATTATTATTGTTAATGGAAAATTATCTGTCTGTTTTTCAGATTTGGATACACATCTGTTTCCATTTATTGCTGTTCATTGCAGTTGCTGCCCATTCAAGTGAAATTGGAAACCCTATAACAGATGATATTGAGAAAATATCTATATTGGTAAGTCATCTATATATATATATATATATTCGTATGTCTCAAAATACATTTCATACTGTTAGATGACTAAGCTTGTGTCCGCGAGCCATGCTAGTGCTTCACTGTTCAGGGTAGACAGTGCCTGAAGGTAAGTCACCTGATTATTCTTTTAAGTACAGGAGATTTTACACATTTCTATTGAAGTCCAAAAAAGCTGTCTCAATGAATCCTCCTGAACCCCTCTGAAGGTCAACGGGCAAGAGATGCCAGAGCTGTGTCCACACGACAGAAGTGTTAATATAATATATAGAAGTAGAAGAGTGGTAAAGAGATGTGTCCAGAGCTGTGTCCACAGGACAGAAGTGTTAATATAAACCCTAGAAGTAAAAGAGTGGTAAAGAGATGTGTCCAGAGCTGTGTCCACAGGACAGAAGTGTTAATATAAACCCTAGAAGTAAAAGAGTGGTAAAGAGATGTGTCCAGAGCTGTGTCCACGGGACAGAAGTGTTAATATAAACCCTAGAAGTAGAAGAGTGGTAAAGAGATGCCAGAGCTGTGTCCATGGGACAGAAGTGTTAATATAAACCCTAGAAGTAGAAGAGTGGTAAAGAGATGCCAGAGCTGTGTCCATGGGACAGAAGTGTTAATATAAACCCTAGAAGTAGAAGAGTGGTAAAGAGATGTGTCCAGAGCTGTGTCCACGGGACAGAAGTGTTAATATAAACCCTAGAAGTAGAAGAGTGGTAAAGAGATGCCAGAGCTGTGTCCATGGGACAGAAGTGTTAATATAAACCCTAGAAGTAGAAGAGTGGTAAAGAGATGCCAGAGCTGTGTCCATGGGACAGAAGTGTTAATATAAACCCTAGAAGTAGAAGAGTGGTAAAGAGATGTGTCCAGAGCTGTGTCCACGGGACAGAAGTGTTAATATAAACCCTAGAAATAGAAGAGTGGTAAAGAGATGTATCCAGAGATGTGTCCACAGGACAGAAGTGTTAATATAAACCCTAGAAGTAGAAGAGTGGTAAAGGGTGACCCCCTGTTCATGAGATGTAAATACTAATGCCCACCAGGTGGCTGTGAAGATTTCAGGGGATTTTCATATATTGCTTTGTCTCTTGAAGAAGAAAGGTAAATGAGGGCAACCTGAAAACACCTGACTCAAGCAGTAAGACCAAACTAGTAGAGGAATTAGAGAAGAGGAAATAAAGATGAGAGAGAGGGAGTGTGTGTGTGTGTGTGTGTGTGTGTGTGTGTGTGTGTGTGTGTGTGTGTGTGTGTGTGTGTGTGTGTGACATCACAGAGGCACAACATTCTCAAAAGGAGTTTTGTCCTCCAGGTCTTTCACAGCACAAAAGAAAAATATCAATATTCACATCACCAAAATACATTAGTTGTCAAATTCGCTGCCTTTTCAGTGGCAACTGTATTGTTGTTGGTGGCTATTGCTATTGACCTATGTCAAGAATGTCATGCATAGTAAACGTCATTCATATGTTGTTGTTTTTTTGTTTTGTTTAATTACAACAGAAGCAAAACATACCTAAAGATTACAAGATCACCGTAAAATATATTCCAATGGAGGAGGTGAGTAATTTGTTAATAATTGTCCAAAACCCTCGAGCACAGAAAGAGAGACGTAGAGCAGGTATTCAAACCTTGGGGGATACGCAATACTGTTCAAAAGTTTGGAATCAGTGAAAAATATTCTTGTTTTTGAAAGAAAAGCATTTTTTTAATTTAAATAACATATTGATGAGAAATACTGTTACTAGGACTATTACAATAAGGCTCACAGAGCAAGCACAAGCCCATCTTCTACAGTTATCACTCCTGTGTTTCAATGGCACATTATGTTAATGCTAAATGATCATGTTAAAAAGGTTGATTCCTCATTAGAAAAATCCCTTTTTGCAATTATGTTTGTGCAGCTTGAAAAACATTGTGCTGTTTAAGGCAGGATTATAACTGAGCTTCGTTGAGCTACTTGAATAGATGGAGCATCAGCATTTCTGGATGTGTTCACGGTCCGAAGAGCTTTCTTCGGAAACTCATTGTTTTGTCTTGTTTTGTGTTTGTTTAATTCAGTGTGTTGCTTCAGTTACCATAATTCCTACAGTACCAGTCAAAAGTTTGGACACACCTTTCATTTTTTTGAGAAGTGTTTTCTTTACTTTTATTATTTTTTTTACATTGTAGATTTCTACTGAAGACATTTAAAATACAAAAGAACACATATGGAATGATGTACTAAACAAAAAAAGTGTTATCTACCATGTAGAAAATAATAAAAGTAAAGAAAACACTTCTCAAAAAAGGAGAAGGTGTGTCCAAACTTTTGACTGGTACTGTATATCAAAGAAGAGCTCCTGAATATTTAATTTGATCCATTTATATTTATATTTATATATATTTATATTTATATAGCGCCATCAACAATAGGCCTTGGGCCCCTAGTTTGGCAGCAGAAACGTGGGCAAAAGCAGCCCTGCAGAGGCGTGTGTGTGTGTGTGTGTGTGTGTGTGTGTGTGTGTGTGTGTGAGTGTGTGTGTGTGTGTGTGTGTGTGTGTGGACAGGGAACATTTGCATGCACCAGTTACAAACCTTCACTGCCCAGGTCTGATTATCTATCTGGCGAAACAAATGTCACGTTCCCTTTATTGCAAGAGTGGCGCATTATGCCTGCGCATGTTTTTGTGTTTGCAAGGAAGCAGGAGCAAACCTGTGTTAAGGGTTAATGCAATTCATCTTTAGCAGGAGCAAACCTGTGTTAAGGGTTAATGCAATTCATCTTTAGCAGGAGCAAACCTGTGTTAAGGGTTAATGCAATTCATCTTTAGCAGGAGCAAACCTGTGTTAAGGGTTAATGCAATTCATCTTTAGCAGGAGCAAACCTGTGTTAAGGGTTAATGCAATTCATCTTTAGCAGGAGCAAACCTGTGTTAAGGGTTAATGCAATTCATCTTTAGCAGGAGCAAACCTGTGTTAAGGGTTAATGCAATTCATCTTTAGCAGGAGCAAACCTGTGTTAAGGGTTAATGCAATTCATCTTTAGCAGGAGCAAACCTGTGTTAAGGGTTAATGCAATTCATCTTTAGCAGGAGCAAACCTGTGTTAAGGGTTAATGCAATTCATCTTTAGCAGGAGCAAACCTGTGTTAAGGGTTAATGCAATTCATCTTTAGCAGGAGCAAACCTGTGTTAAGGGTTAATGCAATTCATCTTTAGCAGGAGCAAACCTGTGTTAAGGGTTAATGCAATTCATCTTTAGCAGGAGCAAACCTGTGTTAAGGGTTAATGCAATTCATCTTTAGCAGGAGCAAACCTGTGTTAAGGGTTAATGCAATTCATCTTTAGCAGGAGCAAACCTGTGTTAAGGGTTAATGCAATTCATCTTTAGCAGGAGCAAACCTGTGTTAAGGGTTAATGCAATTCATCTTTAGCAGGAGCAAACCTGTGTTAAGGGTTAATGCAATTCATCTTTAGCAGGAGCAAACCTGTGTTAAGGGTTAATGCAATTCATCTTTGAAGTTACCTTGAAGTTCACACATATCCTGGCTGGCTTTTAAAAAAGAAAGAAATGTTTGTTTTTAAAGGTTTAAACTTGAATGTCTTGAGCAAATGGGAATAGGTAGTCTAATTTGTCCGACTTGAATTAAATGCTCAGGCTGCTGTAAACGAATGTCATTCATGATGCAAATACACATTAATGACTTTTCTTTGATTTTTTCTATTAACATATTTTAGTCTAATTAGACTAAGGCAGAAGAAAAAATGCATTCTCCATTTTCTAGGGCTGAACGATTCATTGCATTTGCGATAAAATCGCGATATGATAAAACAAGATTTTCTAACCGCAACGTGCGCGATTACAACGTGGTCTTAAAAAAATATATATATATATATTATTTCTTTTTTTAAGATGGTAAATTTTGCACAACGTGTTTAAAAAGTGCATGCCTTGTGTTTATACTTACAATTACTTTGTTTAAATTACTTAAATGCACAGTGGCAAAGCCACCGATTTGTTGTTTATGTAATGAGCAGTTAAATAAAAATGTAAAATGTGGGAAAGAATATTTTACACTAAATGTATCTAATATTGTGTTGGTCATATTTAAATCATTCATTACGTTTTGTTGGGGGAAAAAAGAGGATGAAATAAAAAAAATCGCATATTAAATCGCAATCGCAATATTGGAGGGAAAAAATCGGGGTTCGGTTAACTCAGGGGTTCTCAAACTTTTGCAAGACGGGTCCCCCCAAACAGTTCTACATAGATAGATGTATCGATATATAGATAATAACTATTATTATTAATAGTAGTAGTTGTAGGCCTAGTAGTAGTAGTATAGTAGTGGTAGTATTGTTGTTATTATAATGAGGATATTATTATTCCTTCAAAGCAACAATGTGAATCAGGAGCCTGTATTGTTTAACAAAGCTGTTTAATTTGCATTTTGCAATTTTGGATAAACCTAGTCATTCAATCTGAGCGTGATTGTGTTATTTTGATTTGAGCACCGTCAGTTTGGAAAAGCCTGCCTCACACAAGCATGACGAAGCCAAAGAGAGGAGAAGCGGCACCTTGCAGGGTTGCCCCCCAGTTTGAGAACCACTGGGTTACGCTTGAAAAACTGAACTTGAAGTCTCTGAAGACAGACTATCCAAATCCAACCTGCCATATCTTATGCTCCCCCATTCATGTAGGCTTCTGGTCACTGCTGCTCTTGCGTTTTACACAGCAGGTTCTTTCTCTGTCTCCGGGATATCCCATATCATCAGTATATCTACACATTCAGTGACCAGTAGCCTTGTTTAACGCAAATGAATACCTTTATACGTCCACTCTCTTCCGTCGCCCAGCTAAACAGGCTGTCACTCACCTGTTCGGCCTTGTTTAACGCAAATGAATACCTTTATACGTCCGCTCTCTTCCGTCGCCCAGCTAAACAGGCTGTCACTCACCTGTTCGGCCTTGTTTAACGCAAATGAATACCTTTATACGTCCGCTCTCTTCCGTCGCCCCGGTTAAACAGGCTGTCACTCACCTGTTCGGTTCTGCCGGGGTTCTGGATGCATCGACTGGACCTAATAGCCTACAGTCTGTTCCCAGAAGAATTCTAAGTAGAAAAGCCATGTAAAGGATAACACTTCAGTCTAATTAACGTTGAATACCATAGTAATAATAATAATAATAATAATACAACTTTATTTATATAGCACCTTTCATGCAAAAGAATGCAGCTCAAAGTGCTTTACAGCAAATACATAATATGCACAAAGAAATGACATGCACATAAAAATAGACATCAAAGAAACATAACTCAGATATAGTGCAAAAAAAATAAAAAGTTATAATTATAATTATAGAGATATATTTAATCTAACCCCTTAATATCACCAGTAGAGATTTTAATTTAATTTAATTAAATTAAATTAAATTAAATTAAATTAAATTAAATTAAATTAAATTAAAAGTATTTATATATATATATATATAGTGCGAAGTGGTAGCTAGTTAAAGGCTAATGTGAAGAGGTACGTTTTTAGTTTTTTTTTTTAAAGATGTTAAGCAAGCTGGCTTCCCTGATGTCTATAGGCAGTATGTTCCATAGCACTGGGGCGTAATTGACAAATACTAGTATAGTAACCATACAGGACCTACTGTGCTGTTGCAGTAAAAGCTTCTTCTTCATCCCCACACCGTACATGAAAACAGCCTAGTGAGAAAACCAAGGCTTTATCTGAAAACTTTTATTCCTATAGAAAATAGGGCTGACCTCCCCTGCTCCACGCACCGCAAGCAAGTGCCAGAATGTTTGCTGAAACGTTTAACATTTCAGCAAAGATGTAAGCTATACATTTTCATTTCAGTATCTTTTACGTATGAATTTAGATTATTAAATTGAATATTGCAAGCATATGCATGCAATATCACATGTTACGCATGTTTATTATTTGACATTCTAGGCCTAAATAAATTCTCCAGAATTGACGTGAAATGGGCTCTACTAATCTTGACAAAAAATAGTGTTAGCTTGTCATGGAATCAAAGTCAACCGAAGAAGCACTGTGTTTTTATTCCTTGTGAAAAGAGTTCCTGGCAAACAGTGGTACAGGAGGTAAAGGGGCGACAGTGGTACAGGAGGTAAAGGGGCGGCAGTGGTACAGGAGATAAAGAAGTCGTTTAGTAATCAGAAGGTTGCTAGTTCTATTCCCTGTCGAATCGTCCTTGAGCAAGACACTGAACCCCTAATTGCTCCTGATGTAAAATGTGTATACATTGTAAGTCGCACATATGTAAGTCGCTTTGGATAAAAGCGTCTGCTAAATGACTAAATGTAAATGTAAATGTAAAAGGTTTCCTGGCAAACACTGTCCCCAGAACCTGCAGTGATATTGCCAGCTGCTTAGATTGTAATGTCATCTGACACAATCAGTTCAACGGGATTGCTCCACAATACTATCGGTCGGTTTTAATCAAACCTGTCACTAATAAACTTTGGCCCAATAAGTGCCTTTGACCACTCATCTCACACATATACTGCATACTACATACTGCCTGCACCCCCACTGCCTGCACTCCCACCCCCCTGCACTCCCACCCCCCTGCACCCCCACCGCCTGCACTCCCACCCCCCTGCACCCCCACCCCCCTGCACTCCCACCCCCCTGCACCCCCACCCCCCTGCACTCCCACCCCCCTGCACCCCCACTGCCTGCACTCCCACCCCCCTGCACCCCCACTGCCTGCACTCCCACCCCCCTGCACCCCCACCCCCCTGCACTCCCACCCCCTGCACCCCCACCCCCCTGCACTCCCACCCCCCTGCACTCCCACCCCCCTGCACCCCCACCCCCCTGCACTCCCACCCCCCTGCACCCCCACTGCCTGCACTCCCACCCCCCTGCACTCCCACCCCCTGCACCCCCACTGCCTGCTCTCCCACCGCCTGCACTCCCACCCCTCTGCACTCCCACCCCCTGCACCCCCACCCCCCTGCACTCCCACCCCCCTGCACCTCCACCGCCTGCACTCCCACCCCCCTGCACTCCCACCTAAAGCCATCACGACCCAGCCCTCTGCACTCCCACTCCCACCTAAAGCCATCACGACCCACCCCTCTGCTCTCCCATCTAAAGCCATCACGACCCACCCCTCTGCACCTCCACCTAAAGCCATCACGACCCACCCCTCTGCACCCCCCCCTAAAGCCATCACGACCCACCCCTCTGCACCCCCCCCTAAAGCCATCACGACCCACCCCTCTGCACCTCCACCTAAAGCCATCACGACCCACCCCTCTGCACCTCCACCTAAAGCCATCACGACCCACCCCTCTGCACCTCCACCTAAAGCCATCACGACCCACCCCTCTGCACCTCCACCTAAAGCCATCACGACCCACCCCTCTGCACCTCCACCTAAAGCCATCACGACCCACCCCTCTGCACCTCCACCTAAAGCCATCACGACCCACCCCCTGCACTCCCACTCCCCCCTAAAGCCATCACAACCCACCTAAAGCCATCACGACCCACCCCTCTGCACCTCCACCTAAAGCCATCACGACCCACCCCTCTGCACCTCCACCTAAAGCCATCACGACCCACCCCCTGCACTCCCACTCCCCCCTAAAGCCATCACGACCCACCCCCTGCACTCCCACTCCTCCCTAAAGCCATCACAACCCACCCCTCTGCACTCCCACTCCCACCTAAAGCCATCATGACCCAGCCCTCTGCACTCCCACTCCCACCTAAAGCCATCACGACCCAGCCCTCTGCACTCCCACCTAAAGCCCTCACGACCCAGCCCTCTGCACTCCCCCCTAAAGCCATCACGACCCACCGCCCTGCACTCCCACCTAAAGCCATCACGACCCACCCCCTGCCCTCCCTGGGGCCCCTACAGTTTGCCCATAGAACCAACAGATATGGTAATGAGCATAGCTCTCCACTCGAGAACCTGGACTCTGCAAGCAACTACACCACAGTTCTGTTTGTGGACTGGATCATTTACATTTAGTCATTTAGCAGACGCTTTTATCCAAAGCGACTTACATATGTGCGACTTACAATGTATACACATTTTTCATTTACACTGATGGCACACTGCACATCAGCAGCAATTAGGGGTTCAGTGTCTTGCTCAAGGACACTTCGACAGGGAATCGAACTAGCAACCTTCTGATTACTAAACGACTTCTCTACCACTTCTCTACCACTGTACCACTGTCGCCCTGTCTGACAGGACAGAGGCAGCACAGGACCACAACCTCATGCCATAAGTATAGTTTCTTCCCAACGGCAGTCAGTCTTCTCAACCACACCTGTTTCACCCCCACGGACAGCTATTCAATGCATCATATTGATGCAACCTTTCTCCTAGATTATCCTTTTGAATTTAGATTCATTTATTTAGATTCATTTATCTATTTATCATGTATGTAAATTGGTATTCAGATTTCTATCATTTCATATTCTATCATTTGTGGAAAAATGTCTTTGTCTTGTCCCCCTTTGTCCACTTAACCTATGTGTCCCACACAACCAAGAAGAATTCCTTCTATGTGAAAACCTACTTGTCAATAATCCTATTTCTGTCTATTGGTTTCGGAAATGAAGTACTTAAAGTTCAAAAGTTCAAAGTACTTTATTTGTCATTGTCACAAAAACAACGAGACAGTAGAGGCAGCAACAGACAGCTAACAATTTAAGTTGCTGTGGACATTAACTGCCACAGCTAAATAATAATAGATAACAATGAATAAATAGATAAATAAATATCCCTGAGTAAATTAAAAAAGAAATATATACATTGAGGTGCATCAATAGTTGCAGGGTGGAGTGTTAAGAGTGCTGTCTATGGGGGCGGGCCGGGCCGGGCCGGGGGGGAGGTTGAGAAGCCTTATTGCACGAGGGTAAAAGCTCTTTGCCATTATGGAGGTGGGCGCTTTTGTTGATCTGAACCTTTTCCCTGACGGGAGTAGCGGGAACAGATAATGGGCAGGGTGGGAAGGGTCCGTGAGGATGCGATTTGAACGCTGCAGGCATCGGGAGGAGGAGATGGAATAGATGTCGGGCAGCTCTGCTCCGATGATCCTGCCCGCTGTTTTAATCAGACTCTGGATGGCTGCCTGCTCCGCCTTTGTGCAGCTGTTACCATACGTTCAGGCAGTATGTCAGCGCACTCTCTATAGCGCAGCGGTAGAAGTTGCTCAGTAGTCTCTGAGGAAGGTGTTCTTTCCTCAACTTCCGAAGGTAGAAGAGGCGTTGCTGGGCTTTCCCCAAGACGGAAGCTGTGTTGTTGTCCCAGGACAACTCCTCCGTCAGCGTTAGACCCAGAAACTTAAAAGAGGTGACTCGCTCAACCTCTTCCCCGTTGATGTAGAGTGGGAGATGGTGATTGTGCTGAGCAGACTTCCGGAAGTCAATGATCATCTCTTTTGTTTTCTTTAAGTTGAGACTGAGGTTGTGCTCAGAACACCAGGCTGCCAGGTTTCCCACTTCTTGCCTGTAGGCAGCCTCATCGTTGTTGGAGATGAGGCCAAGCACTGTTGTGTCATCTGCAAATTTAAAGATGTAGTTGGATGGGCAGGAGGGAGTACAGTCATGGGTGTAGAGCAGGGGTCCCCAACCTTTTTTTGCACCACGGACCGGTTTAATGTAGGCATTATTTTCACGGACCGGCAGATAAATACAGCAAAAATAAAATAACGCGACCGGCATAAAAACGAATGTTAAGTGCATGAAAAATACAACTCACCATTGTACTGACTTGTACTTTATCCTATAAAGCAGTGGTTCTCAAAGTGGGGGGCGGGGGGCGCGCAATGTCACAGACGGAGAAAAAAAGTTCTTAAGGGCTTAATTTGTGAGAAACCGTGGCGATTGCGTTCATGTCAATTCTACAGACATCCTAAACAATTATAAAAATAAAAAATATGAGAATATTTTAATCATTAACAATTACGTTTCACATTTAAATTCATGATTTTAAGAGGCATCGTAATGTTCTAAAAAAGCACTACACGAACACTGCAAATGTAACTGAATAAATAAATAAGCATTAAACTCAATCGCGTGGATATAGCCATATTGGAATAGAATGGACACATCTACATTCTGCAACAGTATACCTCCACCTCTGCACTGGTGAAGTTAGGTCCGCTTTGACATGATTTTGATCAGTCTGAAGTTGATTTTGCGTTGCTGTGGAGTCTGTGGATGGTGCACACGTCTCTTCAGGCCTTTTCCCCTTCGCAAAGAAGCTCTCCAAGGACGTTTGTTTCTTACTAATTTTCGCTAGTTTGCTGGTTTATTTTTTGAGTAACGTATCACGTGACCGAGACAAGCGTCTTGACGTGTCAAGAGGCACAGGCGAATGTTCCGTCGGGGAAAATCCGATCGTTTTTCAAAATAAAACACCTTTCAGACTCTAATAATTAATACAACGGAAATTATATAAGTTATTTATTCTTTCTTTGCGGCCCGGTAGGAAATGCCTCACGGACCGGTACCGGGCCGCGGCCCGGTGGTTGGGGACCACTGGTGTAGAGAGTGTATAATAGTGGGCTGAGCACGCAACCTTGTGGTCTCAAGTCTCAAGAAGTTTGCCAATAGACTGAAGATATTTGAAAGCCGTGGGTACTACATCCTTCACAGAACAGTGCAAACAGGCTCGAACTAGGATGTATGAAGTGGGAGGTCATCACAATCTCTAGTTACATTTACATTTAGTCATTTAGCAGACGCTTTTATCCAATGCGACTTACAAGGATGTATACACATTTTTTACATTTACACTGATGGCACACTGCACATCAGGAGCAATTTGGGGTTCAGTGTCTTGCTCAAGGACACTTCGACAGGGAATCGAACTAGTAACCTTCTGATTACTAAACGACTTCTCTACTTCCTGTACCACTGTCAGAGGCCTCACAGGTCCTCAGCTCACAGCCTTCTAGGCAGGTTTTCAAAGAAAAAAGTCCCCGCCGAGACTGGCCGACGAGAGGAAAGGACTCAAAATGGGTCAAAGAAAAAACATGCAGGGTGAAAGATGAGAGGAAAAGTCATGGACCAACCAAACTAATTTGAGGCGTGTGAATCATCGAGATGAAAGTTTGTGAGGTGCTGAACAAATAAACAAAAATGCTGGAGGTAGAGTCGAGTAAACGTGCAGTGTTTTCGTGCTGGTGAAGTATGAAATGTATACAAAGGAAAATAATTTTTTTAACAAGGAAGGCTAGAACTTCATTTCACATTGCCATGCCACGCCCTGTGGATGATGCTGGACCGGAGCCAGTCTCATCCAACAACAACAACAACAACAACAACAACAACAGGACATTTGCACCTTATTTGATGAATAATGAACTTTTGGAAAGCGTGTCTTTATCTGGGTGATTCCAAACTTCTGACCAGTAGTGTGTGTCACATGACCAGTAGTGTGTGTCACATGACCAGTAGTGCCTGTCACATGACCAGTAGTGCGTGTCACATGACCAGTAGTGTGTGTCACATGACCAGTAGTGTGTGTCACATGACCAGTAGTGTGTGTCACATGACCAGTAGTGTGTGTCACATGGCCATTAGTGTGTGTCACATGGCCAGTAGTGTGTGTCACATGACCAGTAGTGTGTGTCACATGGCCAGTAGTGTGTGTCACATGACCAGTAGTGTGTGTCACATGACCAGTAGTGTGTGTCACATGACCAGTAGTGTGTGTCACATGACCAGTAGTGCGTGTCACATGACCAGTAGTGTGTGTCACATGACCAGTAGTGCGTGTCACATGACCAGTAGTGTGTGTCACATGGCCATTCAATGAATGAAGTGACTGAAAGCTGTCATGCTGATGGCATACCCAATACCTTATCATCCAGCCTTAACTTCAAAACTACTTTTCACAATTTGACTATTTACTACGAGTAAAAAAAATCTAATATTATTGTAGCTAAACTTGTACTTAATATAGATAATATAGTTTTCAAAACTATATGTCAGAATCAGCAAAGCGCCTGAGTCAGGCCTCATTGCACACCATAGTAAGTAGGAAGCCACATAGAAAGAGCATTATTATTGCCTATTTAAGTTATTCTGTTTCTTCAAACTTTGAATTTGAATAAGTAAGAAATGTGTTTTTCCACGATGCATCTATTTAATTCATAAAACTGCTTTCTTGCTTTGCTTGTGTTCATTTACCCAGAGTGGTTCATGCTGGGTGAAACTAAATGTATTTCACTTGGAGGAAAGTCTAAAAGTCTTGGCCCGCAAATTTGGAAATATCTCCTCAAACAAAGATCATATAAACACATTTATACAGATCCTACGAGAGATGCGGTATCACATTGGCAATGTCTTGGTGAGTACTCCTAACTATCTAAACATTTACCATTCAGAGAGGTTGACTTTGACTTGGCAAAAGTGGGGCAAAGAGTTAGTGGTTGTTCTCACTAGTGAAGGCCCTCAATGCTCTGCCCCCTCATTTCTACATACTTGGAACTTATCGGTGGCACTTTTGATTAGCTAATTGGTAATTAAGACCATTCTAACTATACTTAATGTAATCAAGTTGATTAGGAGCCAGGTTTTGGATTGGTATATATTCCTAGTTAAAAACATTATATGTTAAAATGCTGTCCTGTGCATCTCTCTTAAGGATGATACAATGCTGGAATTTCAGTGCCACTACAGGGAAGAAAAATGGCCGACAGGGGATTATTTTGAATTTGTTGAATATTTCTTTAAAATGGCCAATTCTTCCAGAGAAGATGAAGACTGTGAATCCCCACCCTGCCCAACTGTAGAAGTTACTACAACAACTTCACATCCCACAAAAGGTACTAAGGCACCATGTTTGAGCGCTTATTCACGTTTGTTCATGAATGGCTGGTTGGCTATATGCATGTTTTGACATTTTTATGGTTGTAATTTTGGAAAACCTTTTGTATGTGCTACACGTGTGTACTATCAGAAGTACAGTACCAGTCAAAAGTTTGCACACACCTTTAATTTTGTTTACTTTTATTATTTTCTACATTGTATATTAATACTGAAGACATTTTAACCTACGAAAGAACACATATGGAATGAAGTACTAAACAACAAAAAGTGTTATCTACCATGTAGAAAATAATAAAAGTAAAGAAAACACTGCTCAAAAAATGAGAAGGTGTGTCCAAACTTTTGACTGGTACTGTTGTTGTAACATACTGTGAGTCTTTGACAAGTATAACATGATTATTTCACTTTGTCAAGGTATAAGGTACATTATTTTGCACTGTGGTCCCAATAATCTGGATTATTAATAACTTTTTTCTCTCTTTGGCTCATGATACTTGGCTAATGCAAGATAATGGTGATTTTACTGTAAAGTGGCATTCCCCTAAGAACATCGTAAAAGGAGGATAGGAGCCAAAGCTGTTAATATTTTTTGTTGCAGAACAATCTTCAGATCCTCCTAAAGCACTGAATTGCCTTTGTTTCGAATTAGGTTTGTTGTCTTCATAAGAGAGAAAGTACGAGCAGGCTGTGTCAGAGTTTTGAATGTCTTACAAAAGAGCCATTTAAAACTCCACTCTCCTCTCCCTACCCCCCCCCCCCATACCTATACCTATACCTTGTGTCATTTGTGTCAGCAGGATCGCTCAGTCCGCCTTCTGCAGGAGCAGGGAAGCTAAAAGATAAAGGTATGAAATCAGTCACAGATCTGATGATTCATTTACATAACAGGAAGGATTTTGGTAAATGTAGCTTGATTAAGTTATGAAATAAATAATTTTTAAATAGATCCAATAAGATCGAAAGAGGATCTTGTGCACTGCTTTCAAACATTTAACCCTAGCTTTCAATCATTGTGAACAGTATTGACATTGGTACATATTGGGAGGGAGAGCAGCGGTGGTGGTGCCTTGAGATGGCAGAAATGGCAAACAGCACTGAATGTTCCAACACAATTCGAAATTATTTAGGGTTGAAGCATTACGTTTCAAAACAACGTCAATAGAAAATTAGCCATAGAATTATAGAGCGCTGTTTTTATCAAAACAACGAATGAACTGTTTAATTATTTGTGTTTCAGTAGATCAGAGCATTTCAAAGCTGTGGTCACAGCGGGTGTCAGTGCGGCATCAACCATCACTCATTGTGATGTTGCCACGTCACGTGTTTAAATATATTATTTTCTAATCAAAGTTCAGAGCAATTGTTTTGGTCTCAAGTGATTTGCTTTTACCATCTCTAGGATCACCCCACTGCACTTCTGGATTTGCTCATTAGCACATCTCAAATTAGGACTTACAAATAATCAGTAATACATGTTGTGGATGTGGTCATACACAGGGTCACCATCTACCTGGTGTCTTTGTGTCTGTGCTAGTCTTACGTCTGTAGTGGGTTAAAGGAATACCATAGATCTCTTGCAAAGCAGCCAGAGCAATGGTTTATTGTGTCAGAAATATGTTTCTGCCTTTTAACTTGTCCCCTTATTTCTGTACATAGAGATGATGCACTGGGTCCTTCCAGAAAACCTAGAAAAGAGCCTGCTATCACTTCTACTCATTCCAGTCATCGCCATTATGCTTCTGTTTGCATGGAAGGTAAGTTCCTGAGGAGTGGACCTGTTCTCGTCACTGTTCTGGAGCACAGCTTTTTGGATTGCTTTGCATTTACATTTACATTTAGTCATTTAGTCATTTAGCAGACGCTTTTGTCCAACGCAACGTGTACAAGGGAGAGAACAGTCAAGCTAAGAGCAATAAAAAGCATGGTGTAACAATAAATACTACTTTACATGAGAATTAGAAAACAACAACCTAGAAAAAAAGGAAAAAGGAGTGCAGGAATGTAACTGCTGAAGTGCAAGTTAAGCGCTAGTCAAGTGCCAGTTAGGAAGGGAGGTGCTCTCTGAAGAGTTGGGTCTTCAAAAGCTTCTTGAAGGTAGAGAGGGACGCCCCTGCTCTGGTAGTACTAGGCAGTTCGTTCCACCAACGTGGAACTACAAATGAGAATAGTCTGGACTGCCGTGCTTGCACAGACGGCAGTGCCAAACGACGCTCAGTAGACGAGCGCAGCGTCCTCTGGGTGTAACATTTGCCCTTACAAGAGCATTTAGGTAGGTGGGAGCAGAACCAGCAAGCACTCTTACACACCCTCACACACTTACACACACACAAGCACTCTGTAGGCAAGCACCTCATTCTCTGCATTCTGTGCGAAACGAATCACTTTTAGTCTTCCTAAAATGTTCTTCTTATTTTTGACAGATCAAGTCTAGAAGACGTGCTGCGCTGACAGACAAAGAAGCAGAAGATGTCATCAAAGGAGTGTTGGATGACAGCTCACCCCGATTAGAAGATGTCTTTGAGGAGAAGTAATATATATATTTATAAATTCTAATTTGAACTACAAGTTTGTGTCATGTCATGTCTGCATGCAGACTGCACTGTATCGTGCACCTGAACACTTAACAATCATGTCTTACATTACAATACCACACCAGATTACTTCATCGGTCACAGAAGTTCAAAAATTGAAAGATGTACTCTTTCATTTATTGACCATTTTATTTATCTCTAATTAATACCGCAGTTATTATGATGCGAAATTCCAGAATAATAGTAGAGAGGATTTTCACTCAGCTTTTATTTATTTGATCACTTACTCAGAGGATCAAAAGTTGACATACACTTCGTTAATATTTATTTGCACTGCCTTTATATTGTTTAACTTGAATCAAACGCTTGGGGTAGCCTTCCGCAAGCTTCGCACAACACTCTGGAGAACAATTTTGGCCCCTTGGAGAACATGTGGAACTGAACTTGTTGGCCTCCTTTCACAAACCTGCTTTTTGAATTCAGCCCTCAAAGCCTCCTGACTGACCTCTTCAGTATGTTCCAAAATATCCACATCATTCTCCTTAATGATGCAACCAATTTTACAGCACAGTTGTGTCAGAATCAGAATCAGGTTTTATTGGCCAAGTAAGTTTGCACAAGCAAGGAATTTGGTAAACTTGGTAAAGTGGCTCTCAGTGTGCTTACACAGAATATACATCACAACACAAAACAATACAAACAGTGCAACGGTCTAAGAGAGTGGTTCTCAAAGTGGGGGCCGCGAACACTCTCCAGGGGGGGGCGCGATGTCACAGACGGAGAAAAAAAAAAACGACCGCCGACCTGTCACTGGTTAGTGAGAGCTCCCTCAGTGGCGAAATGCAAGGGGCTGGACTGACCCAAACAAATCAAATACTGTTTTGCTCCTGATCCACCAATCAAAACGGAGACTTATCATTTGAACGCAAGTTCCACCTACGCTTCCGAGTATAAAAAAAAAAATGCAGGCATGGTAAGCGCTCACCCTGAGACGACACTCTGCAGAGTTTGCTCGATTTCTCTATAATTCAGATATTCATTGCTTTATAAACAGTATTTTTAAAGACTCACTCCTTCCTTAGTAATACCTTACTGCACTTGCAGTAGGTCTATTCGTAGCCTATTCTAAGGAGTAATTTGCTCCACCGTCTTTTTAAAAAACTCATAGCCCCGAGAGCTAGCTACCTTCTTCCAACTGCAGCTAGCCCTTTTCTCCTTAACACCTACCTTTACATTTTTTGATCATCCACCGTGTTGCAACAAATAAAACACCAGCACTTGAATACTATTTTGTGCTGTCCCTGTCTACATTGTGTACAGTTCGTTTTGTTAGGAACCATTGCAAGCATTGCCTAGCAAAGCCTTATCCATTATTCGTGTGCAATTCGTTCACAGCCACACATACAAACACACTCACGACGTTGAAATTAGAACTGTATTAACTTCACACACACTGTATCAGCAAACAAACACAACTACGGACAAGTTTCTGATTCGTAAAAGTCAGAAAGAGAAGCCTGTGGACTTCTTTAAACATAAACGTGATGGCCTCCAGCAACAACAAACCACCATCTCCAAGCAGTGTCTAGAGGCATCTTATGTAGTTGCATATAGAATTGCTAAGCTTGGCAAACCCCATACAATTGCCGAAACACTGATTTTGCTGGCCGTGCAAGACGTGTAGAATAATGATAGGAGAGCGTGCAGCTGCTAAACTCAGCGCAATACCTATGTCAAATGACACTGTATCGTGCCGAATATCAGAAATCAGTTTGGGTCCTATTTCAAAGAGGACTACCGTTCATTCGCCTGAGTTCGGGATCCATTTCTCTGCTCAGCAGACGAGCTGTCAATAGACATGAAAGAGCAGCTGAAGAGTGACAGTAGACTTAAGCATCTCCCCTCTTTCGTCATTCTGGATAGCAATGATCAGCTTTGCGACATAGCCTTAAAAATGCTCCTCCTTTTCGCGTCGACATATATGTGCGAGGCAGGCTTTTCAAGACTGACTGCGCTCAAAACTAAATACCCCAAACACGCACAGATTGAGGATGACCTGAGGATATTTTTGTCAAACATTGCCCCAAGATTTGAGAACCTTTGCAGTGCAAAGCAGGCTCATGTCTCACATTGACAGACCTGTAGGATTTTTTTTGTAAAGATCACAAGAGGCCCATAATAATAACAGTATCCTAATGATAGCAATAATAATACTTAATTATTATTAATTATTATAATAATAATAACATAATGATGGTGATAATAATGAATAGCCTACTAATAGGCCTACTATTACTGATAATAATAATAATAATAATAATAATAGCAATAATGATAATAATGATAATAAAAAATAGTATTAATAATTGTCTGTATGGGCCTAACAATAACAATAGCCTAACCTTGACATGTCAGGCCTATCAATAACAATATGCTATCTATCTATCTATCTATCTATCTATCTATATATGGTGGTGTAGTTGAGGGCGGTGGCGGCGGGCCGTGGGCGGCGGGGGGGTGGGGGGGGCCCAACTACCCCTAACCAGCTTTGGGGGGGGACAGCTTGCAAAAGTTTGAGAACCCCTGGAGGAATGCCTATATACAGGAGCTGTGAATTTTAACACAACAATAGTGCAAAGAAGTGGAGAGTCCAAGAAGGGCAGGGATATAATATTTGACGGTATGAGTATGAAGGGTGAAATAAATAAATATGATTTCGGGAGTAATTGTACAGTGGTTATTATAATGATCCAGGGTTATTTCACAGTGCCACAGTGGGTTAGCTGAGACGGCGAGGGGGAATAAACTGTTTTTGTGTCTGGAGGTTTTGGCGAATAGAGATCTGTAGCGCCTACCAGAGGGGAGGAGTTGGGATAGGTTGTGTCCGGGGTGTGAGGGTTCTGCAGTGATTTTTCCTGCCCGTTTCCTGACTCTGGAGGTGTACAGGTCTTGGATAGTGGGCAGGTTGGCACCGATGATCTTTTCTGCAGACCTGACTGTCCGTTGGAGTCTATTCTTATCCAGTTTGGTGGCCGATCCAAACCAGACAGTTATTGAAGTGCACAGAACAGACTCGACTGCAGTGTAGAACAGGATCAGCAGCTCCTGAGGCAGGTTGTACTTCCTCTGCTGGGCCTTCTTGATGATTGTGTTGATGTTGGGTTCCCACTTCAGGTTCCGGGAGATTGTGGATCCCAGAAACCTGAAGGATTCCACAGCCAACACAGTACTGTTGAGTATGGTGCGGGGGGGGGGCAGTGCTGGGGGGCTCCTCCTGAAGTCCACTGTCATCTCCACGGTTTTAAGCGTGTTCAGCTCTAGGTTGTTGCGACCGCACCACAGGGCCAGCTGTTCAACTTCCCGCCTATATGCAGACTCATCATCATCACGGATGAGGCCGATGACTGATGTGTCGTCTGCAAATTTTAGGAGTTTAACAGATGGGTCTCCTGAGGTGCAGTCGTTTGTGTAGAGGGAGAAGAGCAGTGGGGAGAGCACGCATCCCTGAGGTGCACCAGTGCTGACCGGGTGCTGGATGTTCACCCAGCCTCACCTGCTGCTTCCTGTCTATCAGGAAGTTTGTGATCCACTGACAGGTGGAGGCAGGCACAGTGAGCTGGGTGAGTTTTGGTGAGGAGGACTTCTGGGATGATGGTGTTAAATGCCAAGCTGAAGTCCACGAACAGCATCCTTGCATAGGCCCCTGGGGAGTCGAGGTGTTGCAGGATGTAGTGCAGCCCCATGTTGACTGCATCATCCACTGACCTGTTTGCCCGGTAGGCAAACTGCAGAGGGTCCAGCAGGGGGCCTGTGATGCCCTTCAGATGGGTCAACACCAGTCTTTCAAAGGATTTCATGACCACAGACGTCAGGGCGACGGGCCTGTAGTCATTCAGTCCAGTGATGTACTGTCTTAGCCTTCTTCCTCCATACATGAAGTTGATCATTATGGCCAGACAGTTTCATTTTTGTCTTATCTGACCAGGGAACATTCCTCCAAAAGGTAAGATCTTTGCCACATCTGCAAACTTTAGTCTGGCTTTTTTATGCTGTTTTTGGAATGGTGGCTACCTCCTTGGGGAACAGCCTTTCAGGTTATGACGACATAGCAATTCAATTCAATTTTATTTATATAGCGCCATAACAATACAATTGTCTCTAGGCGCTTTACAGAGCCCAGAGCCTGAACCCCCTTAGTGCAAGCACAATGGCAACACGGGCAAGAAAAAACAGGAAGGAACCTTAAGCAGAACCACGGCACATAAGGGGGAACCCATCTGCTTGAGGTCGGCCGGGTGGAGATAGGAAGGGGGGAAGGGGGAGGGTTGTGTGGCAGAAGGGGAAGGGAAACAACAGGTGTTGTACATAGCCTGCATTTGGTAGATGTACATAATATATATATACAGACATCCGGTGGTAAATACATAATACAGACAAGACCAGTTTAGTGGGTATACACTGTGCTCATAGGGTTACTGTTACAGGGGTAAGGGGAGTAGGAACAGAGAAACATGTCGATGGTGGCAATAATATATATTGTATATAAATGCTAGCATAGGGTATGAGGTAGAGTAAGTGTACGGCAGTGCGGTGGCGGTGGGTGCAATTGGCCGAGGGTTTCTACAGGTAGACCGGGTGGAGAGACTACAGCAGCGTCCCATAGCGAAGATAGTCTAGATTAGGAGAGAAAGAAAAAGAACAGTGAGAGGGTAGAGTTTGGCAGTCCATATGCGTAGATGAGGAGTAGTGGGGGTGAGGAGCAATGTTTCCACTTCCATCAGCAATTGGAACATGCTATAAGGGAGAGAGAACCTTTTTGTTAGTAGACAAAAATTTCAGAAACAGATAAGGAGATACCTTTGGGTTTAACAGAAGGCAATATGGCCATTTTATCAGTGTTATTATAGACATTAGCAATGTGATAAGAAAGGAGAGGGAGGGAGAGAGGGAGAGAGGGAGAGAGAGAGAGAGAGAGAGGCTGCCTGGCTAGGTGTATGGGAATTGTATTTAGTATTTAGTTAGGTTTGGTACATGCAGAGATTTTAGTCATAAGCTTTGTAAGGGTGCACAACAGTGCCCAATTGGCTGGTGACAGTCGCAAAGCGTCGTATGCTGTACCCGGGATCTGTCGCACTCCTTCACGGTACAACATACGCTGTCTGTAGCCCAGTTTTGTTGATTAGGGGGGTATTGCATGTGTTTGATGTGTTTAGTTATGCTGGCATTTAGCATTTAGTTTGGTTTGGCATTTAGTTTGGTTTGGCATTAGTTATGTTTAGATATGCTGGCATTTAGCAATTAGTTTGGTATGGTACATATTTAGATTTTAGTCGTAAGCTTTGTTAGGGTTGCAGGGGACAACATACGCTGTTTGTAGCTGTAGTTTGAAGCCAAGTGTTTTGTATTTATTTATATTTGTAGTATACTTTAAACAGTTAATATATTGTTCAATTTGAAGAAAATGTTTTGCCTTGGCAATAAAAAAAGCCTTTCTTTAATGTCGTCAATCGTCGTTTTGTGCTTTTTTTTAAGTAGTTAAGGCATCGTTTAGGCACCGGTATCGTTTTAAAAGTATCGTTTTAGCACCTACATGGGTATGGTGTTCTCTTTGGTGATGTTACCACCACCACCACGCCTCACCTTGGTCTTATCAGATCATAACACATGATGAGTACTGAAGATTGGTGTTATCAGATCATAACACATGATGAGTACTGAAGATTGGTGTTATCAGATCATAACACATGATGAGTACTGAAGATTGGTGTTATCAGATCATAACACATGATGAGTACTGAAGATTGGTGTTATCAGATCATAACACATGATGAGTACTGAAGATTGGTGTTATCAGATCATAACACATGATGAGTACTGAAGATTGGTGTTATCAGATCATAACACATGATGAGTACTGAAGATTGGTGTTATCAGATCATAACACATGATGAGTACTGAAGATTGGTGTCACATGTGGGGAACAACCAGTGCTTGTCTGAAATTCCTGCAGCTTCTGTAATGTCACTGTTTCACTGCCTCCACTTGCTGATTTGACTAATTGTCTTCACTGTATACCACACACTGCACACACGCACACACACACACACACACACACACTGCACACACACACACACACACACACACACACACACACACACACACACTGCACACACACACACACATTGTATATATGTGCCTTGGAAGTTCTGTTGTACCCCTCTGGATTGATAGTTCTGAAATACTGCGTATGCTTTGTAACCTCTCTGTGGAGTATTACATAGCTTTTACAGTAGGATGCAGATAAGAACTTTGCTGAACTTTATTTGGTGATATTGATTTTGTTTCAATGTGATTGATTCTGCTACCACTTATGCTATTTTTCCCCTGAAAGCTTTGATTTACACATTCATTTTAAATGTCGCAATTTCACATTAAAGGCGAGAAAGTTCGGACATTTTTATTTATCACAATAATTCATTAATTTAGTCCATTTTCACTCGGGTGTGTGTTTTTTTAATTTTTTTTTTTAAAAAGGGAATATGTTAGTAAATGTGAATGTGAAGTTCAAATGCAAATGCCTTATTTGTGTATGTATAGATATCTTTTTTAACTCATTATGCGTTCCTTTCCTACAGGAAATGTTTGAACGTCATTGAAATTATTGAAACAGTGTAATTCCGTCACAGGATCTTCATTTAAAGGGTAAGATTTAAGCAATTTCTTATCCAAGAAACAGATAATACAGTGTGTGTGTGTGTTCTGTTCTGTTGTGTGTATATTAATCCATAATCTCTATACTTGACTCTATACTCATTTCAGATCGCTGTTCAAAAGCCAGAGGGGACCAATAAGCAGCTGATGGTTAGTTTTTTAAGAATGTTGTTCTGGACTCAGTTCTTGATCCATAAATACTGCTGCTGCTGCAACACTGCAGGAAACCCTGGGTATGTCCCACGTGTGCAGCATGTGAGTGTATTGTGTGTTGACATGATGGCAGTCGTCTACAGATTTGATCGTGGCATATTCACTTAGCAGCCGAGCTTTTTTTTTTCTGGCTGGATGATGATGTTCTTTTGTTTTTCTTTGAGGAATCTATGTAGTCAGACTCCACTCACCCCAAAAGATATATACTGAGAGACCTATTATTAAAAAACAAACATACTCACGCTGTTGCAAGCATTCATTTTTTTTCAAAGACCTCTGTCTGAAGAAAACACTCTGGAAGGGCTACGAATCCATTTTTCTTTAAGGAGTAAGTATAAATGACTACCTCCACGTGCACTGGTCTTAAGCACCGTATTTTTAATTGTAACACCTTTACTATTTGCAATTGGGTTACACCTTGATGACAATTGGAATGATGCTATGAAATCTTGAAATATTTCATGTGTTCTGTGTATCAGTGTGTTGAATCAGTTATAAACAACCCAATGTGGAGATTTTATTTATTTGTTTGTTTGTCTTGTTAGACAATTTGCTGGTTATTTGTGCATTTTTTTATGGCAGTAGGGGGTATTTGTAGTAATAAAAACTGCAAACTTGTGCCATGAACCTTTTGATATATTTAATCCAAATCTACATCTATACATAATTTCCCATTCAGAGGTCCTCCATGTCTTTCTCTAATGGCATCTGCACTCTTCAGTATGGTCTGCTGTGGTGATTTATGGTTTTTGATCGAGTGAAATCTGAAGTGAGCACTGTGTGCAGTGTGTGTGTGTGTGTGTGTGTGTGCAGTGTGTGCACTGTGTGTGTGTGTGCAGTAGTGTGTGCGTGTGTGTGTGTGTGTGTGTGTGTGTGCAGTGTGTGCACTGTGTGTGTGTGTGTGTGTGTGTGTGTGCAGTGTGTGCACTGTGTGTGTGTGTGTGTGTGTGTGTGTGTGAGCAGTGTGTGCAGTGTGTGTGTGTCTGTGTGTGTGTGTGCAGTGTGTGTGTGTGTGTGTGTGTGTGTGTGTGCAGTGTGTGCAGTATGTGTGTGTGTGTGCAGTGTGTGCGTGTGCAGTGTGTGTGTGTGTGTGTGTCTGTGTGTGTGTGCAGTGTGTGGGTGTGTGTGTGTGCAGTGTGTGCAGTGTGTGTGTGTGTGTGTGTGTGTGCGTGTGTGCAGTGTGTGTGTGTGTGTGTGTGTGTGTTTGTGTGTGTTTGTGTGTGTGTGTGCACTGTGTGCAGTGTGTGCAGTGTGTGTGAGTGTGTGTGTGTGTGTGCAGTGTGTGTGTGTGTGTGTGTGTGTGTGTGTGTGAGCACTGTGTGCAGTATGTGTGTGTGTGTGTGTGAGCAGTGTGAGCACTGTGTGCAGTTTGTGCAGTGTGTGTGTGTGTGTGTGTGTGTGTGTGTGAGCACTGTGTGTCTGTGTGTGTGTGTGCAGTGTGTGTGTGTGTGTGTGTGTGTGTGTGTGTGTGTGTGTGTGTGTGTGTGAGAGCACTGTGTGCAGTGTGTGTGTGTGTGTGTGTGTGTGTGCAGTGTGAGCAGTGTGTGTGTGTGTGTGTGTGCAGTGTGTGTGTGTGTGCAGTGTGTGTGTGTGTGTGTGTGTGTGTGTGTGTGTGCAGTGTGAGCAGTGTGTGTGTGTGTGTGTGTGTGTGTGCAGTGTGTGTGTGTGTGCAGTGTGTGTGTGTGTGTGTGTGTGTGCAGTGTGCGTGTGTGTGTGTGTGTGCGCAGTGTGCAGTGTGCGTGTGTGTGTGTGTGTGTGTGTGTGTGTGTGTGTGTGTGCAGTGTGCGTGTGCGTGTGCAGTGTGCGTGTGTGTGTGTGTGTGTGTGTGTGTGTGTGTGTGTGTGAGCACTGTGTGCAGTACAGTGTGGTGAAATAAAAAGTGCATTCCTATTTACTGTGTAAAATGAAATTACAGTATGGATGTGGGAATATAAATCAAGAATGATTAAAGTCATTACAATGCTACAAAACTTTACAATAAAATGTATGTATGTCTCATTGTTTACATCCACATAGGTAGAGTTTATTTATTTAGCTCTAACACATTGTAGACAGTATAGATGTGTGTTGATCTTACCCAATACATTCATTTAATTTGTGCCTTTTTCTTTTGTGCTCATTAGTATTTGTTACGGGTTTGAAAGTAAAAGTATAGTCTACAAAAGCCTTCATCAGAATCGCCTAATTCACCTAATCACCAGAAACATTGAAAGGATCTTTGAGTAATAACAACAGGGGCGACAGTGGTACAGGAGGTAAAGAAGTCGTTTAGTAATCAGAAGGTCATTTAGTAATCAGTTTAGTAATCAGAAGGTTGCTAGTTCGATTCCCTGTCGAAGCGTCCTTGAGCAAGACACTGAACCCCTAATTGCTCCTGATGTGCAGTGTGCCATCAGTGTAAATGTAAAATGTGTATACATTGTAGGTCGCACATATGTAAGTCGCTTTGGATAAAAGCGTCTGCTAAATGACTAAATTACTAAATGTAAAATGTAATAACATGTATCCAACTGGCTTTGACCTTCTGTCTGTGGAATTGATTTGATAGATGATCAATTGATTGATTTTTTTTTAAGGTTTAGTTTATATAATCAGAATGCTTCTATAGCCATAATGACTATACAGAGTATTTATGACGAACAATGATTCATAAGTCAATAGTTAAATAATCGGGATGCGTATTATTCACAGGAATACAAAAAAGACATATCACTTTGCCCTCAGAAATATATTGCTGTAACTTGAACAATTTTCACGACAAAAACTGCTAAAAGCTCCTTTGATCAGTAGTATTCAAATATCAAATGAAACTATGTTGTAGTGGTACATTTCAAAAGTCTATTCCCAAAGTGATCCTAACACAATCCATCAGAAGAAGTACACGCAGTGAATCCAAAAATGGTTATCCGAATGGCCATCTAGAGTCACGTAAAAAAAAAAAAAAATGGCATGTTTTAAAACTTGCATGTTGTGGAAGTGACATGGCTTCTTAAGCCAAATTGCTGAGTCACAAGTTTAACCTATAGCTCAGGTTTAGGTTGATTTCAGTTGCTGTGTCATCACAAAATCTCACAACCTGCCACTAGAAGTTGCTTTTTGTGTGTTTCAATTTAAACCTGGTGCGATGAGGGTTTAGGGAGAATGTTTTTCCCCCCATGATTAGAACGATATGCCATGCGTTGAACAGATGACAGGCTTGTAGGCTATGGATTTCTTTACCCATGTAGGTATTTACTGCTTAGGACTTCTTTTACAGTGTTAATTAAATGCTATATAGGCCATTCACTTCATATAGACAGCCTGGACAACTGTAGACTGGTTTCTCTTCTCACCAAAAATACAAGCCAAATGCAAATAGCACATTCTTTATTTCACCATGCGTACATCAAGCGCCTTTGTGAATGTTGATTTATTTTCTTTGATTTATATTCATTTAGGCTATTCCATTACATTTGAAAAAGCCCAAATGAGTAGACTTACTGTGGGTAAACTTTATGCAGCCTAATATTTGAAGCCATTGGTTCAGGAAGGAGCAGATTGTGGATAACTAACACCACAGGACAATGATGACAGTGTAACAGCTATATTGTTATGCATTTTAAATAATAAAATGACATTTACAATTTTACATTTGTTGGCGGATGTGATGTTGATTGTATCCATAGCCCTTTTACTGATAGCATATTGATATTTGTGCAGATCTCACTTTGATATCATTGATATCATGAAGTGGCATTATTGTGTCACTGTCACTCTGGAGATCGTAGTTCAAGTTTCCAGACGGTTTAGCAGCATATCAGCTGAACCAAAGCTTTGTCCACACAGCAATCACATTCAACTTAGCGCACGGCTGCGGTTAAGTTAAGCTCCTGAACTTCCTGCTTGAAAAAACTTTAGGGATTTTTTGGAAAAGAGAAATAATTTAAATGGTGGGATTTGTGAACCTAGACCTTCATTTTTCAATCTTTTTGGGTCAAAATTGTACTAGGGCCGCTTAACTATGGAAATGGGTTCAGTATTGAACACTAAAACCAGCAACCGCAAAGTGGCTATACAATGGAATCCTATGAGGCAAGCATCTGCACTAATAAACTGCTTCTTTTCGCCACTAACAGGCTCGTAAATGTTCTTATAAGGGTCTGACAACATGGAAAGAATCCCTACAAAGATAGACCTGCGTCTGTTAACCTCAATAACTGTAAAGAAACGTATTGTTTCTACAGTCAGTGCTTTACCTTTCTCTAGTTACCAAAACAAGATTATAGCTCCCACAGTTTGAAATACTGACACTGGTTTGTCACAACCTTCTTCTTTGGCAGTTTTTCCTCCTAGATCATTAACCTATGCTGGTTAGTCATGACTGACGGGAGAAACGAGCAGACATCAAAGAGACCTAAATCCGTGATTTCATTCATGAACTTGGTGGTTCTAAAACTGGATGGGGATCTCCTAAAAATGGAAACTTTGTAAAGGATGTTATATGTGGCTTAGAGGTATTCTGGGTATACCACTCTGTATTTTTTTTTGTAAATAAGCACAAATAAATGAGGCGTATCAGGCATGGATCCAAATCGTGCAATGGTCTGATTGAACTTTTCATACATAAGTGAAAATTACTGAATTTTGCAACACCCTGCTGTACTGTTCACCTAGTCTGGTCTCTGATAGTGGTTCTCATTATGTGTCAGCCTACACAGTGTTTCAGCACAGTGGGTGCGTGTGTGTGTGTGTGTGTGTGTGTGTGTGTGTGTGTGTGTGTGTGTGTGTGTGAAGAAGAGGAAGAACAGGAGGAGGTGAAGAAGAGCACAGTGGGTGCTCCTGTGAGGACTAGCAGAACAGAATACTTAATGGGGCACACATCCCTCTCTCATAGTACACATTGTCAACGACATGATTATCATCGTGAAGAACATATTATTATTTTCTCATTATTGTGTAATATTGTATTAAATGTGTGATTGAGTGGACTGCTGTGACACGGTCACCTTAGGTGAAAACATCTAAATCCTGGCTCTGAAATACCTGCTTTTTCTTGTGAATGTGCATGCATTAAGACACAAAGGTATTATTCCACACTCTGAATGTGTGACAAAGGTCTTTATAAATTTAAACTTTTTGTGATGGGAATCAGTACAGGCCCTTAGTCACAGGTCATGTGGTTTAAAGTTACTAATAGCTAAGACCAATAGTCTCGTGTACACATTTTGGCCTTTACAAAAGCCCGTCCCTCCCTGCAGAGACCAGAGAAAGCCTCTCCCCCACCCTCGTATCCCCCCCCCCAGGTGCAGAGCGTAGGCAGTCAAGGCCCATCCCCAGAGGCTGTAACTGGAGGCTTATCAGACCACAGGACTGTGCACTAATACTCCTGTGAAAGACCTCTCCAACCATCTCCCAATATCCATTTTTCTGGACTGGCGGCTGAAATGGAGAATGCTGTGGCCCCCTTCTAAGTGCTGGGATGTGAGAAGAGTCTCAGGAGTGGGCGAACTTTAAAGAAGAGCGATTGGGAGAGAAGGGAAAAGATGTGGGAGGAACAGACAACACCTGAGAGTGATTATACTGATTAGAATGTGTGGACATGACATTGAAGATGCGGTTTGGCTTAAACCGACACAAAAGCTTTTAGGTGTCCTCCTGGATCCCTCTGATCTGCGTCACCGCAGGGCGTAAGTGGAACACACCTGTCATTTGAGCAGGACTACCTTTTTTCCCAAAAGTTGATGGAAGTGATGATCTTGTCTAAATAACAATGGCTTCTTCAATGTAGTATTCTCACTAGTATAATCCACACACAAAAATTCAATTCAATGCAGTATATTTAAATCCATTCATAAATTCCCGTTTACAACGTTGTGAAATCTCATATTGGAAATCCATGAGTGTTGATAGATTGTACATTGATAGAAGTGTATTTATGTGTTTGTTTTTGTTATTGTGTTCCAAGATCTGTACCATTTAATTATTTCAGCTCCAAAACCAATCGTCGTGCATCAGCACCCATTTGATCTTGATTTACAAGGTACATAAATATACTCCCTTCGTGTGGACAACTACTTTGCAAAGGCACATATTTGTTTCAGTATTTGTCTTTAGTCACCTTCCTCGCTTTCATGCTGATGGGCAGGGATTGTTTATGGCTTTGTTTAGGGAATGTTTGCTTCCCATTTACAGAGCCAGGACTGTGTATGAACACTGGAGGTTTTTTTGGCACAAACACTGAATGAACAGCTAGTAAAAAAAAGTGTATGGGATTAGAATCGCGACTCACTGCTTTTTTGATGTGGCTCCAGTTAAGTGCATTTTAGATATAATAATGTAAGCTATCATAGTGCTTAACTTCAGATTGAAGACAGGCGCATGAAAGAGGTGTGCTTTATTTCAAATAGAAGAAAATTAGGACACACCCTTGTTTATTTTGACTGTCTGGACAATGTGGAACATTTATTGTATTTAGTGTATGTCATTACAATCTTTTTTTTTTTTGTATCATCAACCCAATAATCAAGAAAATATATCAAACAACATATGTGCTATTTGAAGACATGTTGGATGTGTAGAGATTCATGATTTTAAAAAGCACTGTTCAGTAAAAGATTACCAAAATGCATGTTCCAATGTCCCAGCTTAAAGGACCAATATGTAATAAATGAATTGTACTAAATCATAAAATGAAGGGAACATGCTAAAGTGAAATACTGGCTTCTCCAACAACAATGCTACAGTAAATTCTCCTTTTAAAATGTCCATTCTGTTTGTGTTTTGACCTGCGTGTCTCCCTACCCTTTGCCCATTTCTCCAATACCATTTTGACACCCTAGTTGGCAGATGAGACACGAACACAGCGTGTGACCGCCATGGAAGTAAACAAACAAACAGAGATAATGTTTGCTTCTACATTCTGGCATGTTTCTAAAAAATTTAGTAAATATTTAATTTGAAACATGGAGACAGATAAGAGCTCAGAAGGATTTTAAGATGGATGCCGAATTGGCTCATTTTCTCCTGAACAGGTAAGCATTGAGCTTCAGCTAAGGTTAGCTAAACTCAACTCATTTATCACGGCTACTAGTAGGGACATTTTAAAAGGATAATTTACTGTAGCATTGTTGTTGGAGAAGCCAGTATTTCAGCATGTTTCCTTCATTTTATGATTTAGTACAATTAATGTATTACATATTGGTCCTTTAAGCTGGGACATTGGAACATGCATTTTGGTAATCTTTTACTGAACAGTGCTTTTTAAAATCATGAATCTCTACACATCCAACATGTCTTCAAATAGCACATATGTTGTTTGATATATTTTATGGCATTCCAGTACTCATATACAGTACATACTCTGTGGTCTGTGTACTGCTGGGTTATCAAGGCAGCACGTATTTGAGACACAGGTGAACACACACGGTGAAGTAGAGCTGGCTAGCCCATTATGCTAACAGATGCAATCGTACTGCTATCAGCCACACTGGCGGTGTGATGGGCCACGGGTGTTTACTACCTTGGCAACAAGCCAGCGTGACACACAACACGCTGCAAGTCAGACTCTAAATTGACTCAATCTACAAACATGATTATACTATACGTTGAACGGATACTAAGGTAACTAAGGTTACATATGCCCATCCCTAGCTACTAGCTATTTATCTATCTTATCATATAGAAACCATATACCCATTTTAGAAGACTTTATTCAATTTTGTGACAATCAATGGATATGGTTCAATTTCTTCACCTCTCTCTGTTGTTCTTCTTTTGGCTCTTCCTCCAATGGGACTGCCATGTTCGCACTGTCTGTGTAGCAGTTTTAGGCTACTATAGTCGACAATATTGAACGTTTCAAGACCTGTTAACGAAATGCCTTGCGAATCTAACAATATGCTTGCACGTGACTTGTGTCTATGTGTGGGCAGTGGGGATGGCTCATGAATTTTCATGGATTGCAATCACTGACCTCACGGATTTCAGTCATGTTAACTTGACGGGTATGCAGGACCTGCACTCTCTCTTCTCTCTGTTGCTCTTCTTCTAGATCCTTTGCCTCTTGTACCACTACGACCGGCACTCTCTTCTCCTCCTCCTCTGTCTGCAGCTCATCCACTCCGCCCTGTGCCTCTCGTGTCAGCTGCACCTGTCCAGCCATCACTGGCTTCACTTGACACTGGTGAGAGATCTGCATCGGGCTGCAACACAGAAGAACAGCTAGCTGCTACTCCTAAATAGATGTGAAATGTTATCTGTTATCTGTAAACATTATGTGTTAAATTGAGCAATATGTTATCATTGTCAGGGCCTGGACAGAAGTAAACTCCAATGTGTAGTTGGAGCAGTTGTTTTCGGGATAACATGCTCCTAACGTTGACAAAGAAAACAAATTCATATGAGTTGGTTTAGAACACTGCAAACGTATACATTAGCTGGATCTACTTATAGTGTAGGACTCATCGTTGCTTGCCATTGTCAAAGTTTAATGTTTGTCTCGTTCATGTAGCTTCAGTGTCCTCAACCTGCCAATCCACGTGGGCTGCGAGTCTGGGGAGGAAGGGTAAGGGGACGACGCTCTTGGAATTTGGAATGCTATATTGATTGTAAACATTTGGTGTCCAGACTACAGATGGGTCTTGGGAGACCAAGGCCTGTTACGGTGCGAACACATGACAGCGTAACGATACGCTTCCAACGCTTTGAGTGGGCGTGTCGTAGCGTGTGGATATAGCATAACAGACTGGACTAGTGAGCTAGTTAGCAGGCTAGCCAGCTAGTAGGCTATCTAATCACTTGTCTTTATATCAAAACTGTCATTCTGTTAAAGCAAGCCCAGGATTAAATATCTAACATACCAGGAACAACAACAAGCCCTTACAACGCCATCCAAGCTTTTTAGCAAATTAAGCGACCGAACGACGCCATAGTCCTACAATTTTCCAATCTTCGGAGACAACACCAAACAATCTGATTGGCCGCTGCCGGGGAAAAACGCTCCTCATTTGCATAGGATTAAACGTTCCCCAACTTTTTACGCTCGCTACGCCCAAAATGGTGGTCTACGTCACAATGGATTGCCTCCCGTTTAAATGAATGGGATTTAGAATTACACTGGCATGTGTTGCCTCTTTCGCCTTGATATTTTTGCATATTTCACCTAATTAAAAACATTGATGCAAAAGTGCCATATATGATTATATTCTAGAAGACCTAGGTAGTAAAATATTTTTTATTAAATCAAATGTAAACAATTAAAACAGACTTTGTACAAAACCACATTGTAAAGATTTCTGGCCAAGACTTTTTTAACTATGAACATTGTAAACATAGGTGTTAGCTATTCATAGGCGATTTTGTCGTTCAGAAAGTGTGTGTGGTTTCACAACTAAATATTAGTAAATTCAGAGTAACCTTTTCTTCTCCAAAACCAGTGTCCCTATGGGGATGAAGGGTTACGCTCATGTTTTGTAGCCAATAATAAACTAAAAATCATCAATGATCAAACACTTTGCCACCATTGACTGAGAAATGTGAAGCACATCACCAGCCACCTTCTGAACCCACCCAGACAGAGCACTAACCATTTTTGATGTGGACTCTGAGTGAATGGCTAAGAAGCTGTCTGCAGTGTGGATGATGGCGGCTTCATGGTGGATTATATCGCTGGTTTATGGACTGTGTCGGTAAGGTCCAGTGTATCCAGTCATTTACATTTAGCAGACACTTTTATCCAAAGCGACTTACATATGTGCGACTTACAATGTATACACATTTTACATTTACACTGATGGCACACTGCACATCAGGAGCAATTAGGGGTTCAGTGTCTTGCTCAAGGACGCTTCGACAGGGAATCGAACTAGCAACCTTCTGCTTACTAAATGACTTCTTTACCTCCTGTACCACTGTCGCCCCCGTCAATGGATTTTTTCCGTCTTTCCCCCTCTTACATGTTTAGGTGGCATTGTGGAAACCAAAGTTATGCATGAAGGAGTTCAGAGACCAGGTGAAATCATCCGAAATGTAGACGCCAAAGAATTTGAAGGTTGACACGCCTCTACTTCGCTTCATGGTGCTAGCTAGCTTATACAAGCTTATCCAACGCTTGCAAGAACAAAATGGCGTACGTTCGCAAAGTAACTTTGCTAGCACCATGAAGCGAATTCGGCACACTAACTGCTCCATGGTCCGCTGCGCAGACCTCAGAAGACACAAGAGCTAAATGGATTGATTTTATATTTGAAGGCAATGTCCCAACAACAATTGGCAAAACCCTGTTAGTGTGCGCTAACCACTTTGAACTGACTGTTTTGACAACCTGGGCCAGTGGAACGCTGGACACTCCACAAGATTGAGCTTGAAAGAGGGATCAGTGCCAACTATCCGTCGCAGTACTGCAGACGATGGAAATGTAAGTATTTTGACTTTTTAATAGTTTGTTAGTTTAAGGTCTTCGAGATACATTTAACTCTAAAACACTCTAAAATAACCTGAGATGAGATGCTGTGTGGAGGGGTTAGCATGGTGTACTGTGTGTGTGGGGGGCATGTTAAAATGGTGTACCGTGTGTGTGGGGGGAATGTTAGCATGGTGTACCGTGTGTGTGTGGGGGGGTGGGGGCATGTTAGCATGGTGTACCGTGTGTGTGTGGGGGGGTGGGGGCATGTTAGCATGGTGTACCATGTGTGTGGGGGGGGTGGGGGCATGTTAGCATGGTGTACCGTGTGTGTGGGGGGCATGTTAGCATGGTGTACCGTGTGTGTGGGGGGCATGTTAGCATGGTGTACCGTGTGTGTGGGGGGCATGTTAGCATGGTGTACCGTGTGTGTGGGGGGTGGGGGGCATGTTAGCATGGTGTACCGTATGTGTGGAGGGGTGGGGGGCATGTTAGCATGGTGTACCGTGTGTGTGTGTGTGTGGGGGGGGGGGCATGTTAGCATGTAGCAGTTGTGTTCTTGTTGTATCTGTAATTTCGCAAACCGCCCCTTTTTTTCAGTGTGTGAGATAGGGTATGTACGATAGTGTGTGAGATAGGGTATGTACGATAGTGTGTGAGTCCTGGCCTCGAAGCCAGCTGGTGCAGCAATGCTATCGCTAACGGTGCGGTCAGTGTGTTGTTTTTCTCTGTTGTCTGTGCTTTGGCGAACCCTTAGGCTAGCCTATTCGATGCTTACTTGTACAGTAGCTAGTTTGTTTAGATGCAAATGTTTCTGCGCCCAAAGCTTCAGAGTATTCACTGAGAAATGAGACTTACAATAACAAAACAATTGACAAAAATGAAATGACAAAACAATGAAAAAAAATCTGTGTGTACTATGCAAACGTTTATAAGGAGCCTTTAAGAATTATTTTGACACTGCCCACCCAAGTAGATTGGGGGCAATGTTTGTCTTAGTATCTCTATCCACATCAATTGAGCCTTATGGGTGGCTTTAGCCCCAACAAAACAGTGTCTAGCCCTCCAAACAAATTTACATTCACGAGTTTAAAGTTCAATGACATACACACCGTTGATATTTACCCAAGTGGAGGCACACAAATCTCAGGTGAGTAGTGCAAACTTCTTTTACGCCGTCTAAATGAAGTCAAGATCATGTGCAATGCCATTAAGGAATAATGGTGGACTTTTTATAAATGACCTTTGCGTTAACATCCACTCTTGCATCTGGGCTGGGGCTGTGTGTGTGTGTGTGTGTGTGTGTGTGTGTGTGTGTGTGTCTGTGTGTGTGTGTGTGTGTGTGTGTGTGTGGTTGTGTGTGTGTGTGTGTGTGTGTGTGTGTGTGTGTGTGGTTGTGTGTGTGTGTGTGTGTGTGTGTGTGTACTGTGTGTGTACTGTGTGTGTGTGTGTGTGTGTGTGTGTGTGGCCAACAGTGGTTCATGCGGACGGAAATGACATGCATGGTGGATTGTTCTGCTTTTCCATTGTTGAAATGCTGTGGGTTTCTCATTTGATTTATCCTATGAGGTGTGCTGTGTGACAATACTGTTTTTTTGTGCACCAGTGCAAATTAATTCTGTGCTGTTAACATTTGGGCGTCTGATGTTAACTGCTCATTGAATGTGAGATTCTTTTTTTCCACTTTCAATTCAACAGAAAAAAAAGAAGTGCTTTTACACAATGACAGTGTAATAATAGTGTCACAGCCAGGTGTTTTAGTTCAAGTTCATCAACCAGTGGTGTGTGTCTGTTTGGGGGCAGACACACACACACACACACATTTCATTGATTCAATCTGCGTCAAGGGCACGCTGGAACTCCATGTGAATGCACTTTGGCAGCTGGTCAGAATTAAATCAATTGGTTTTCTATAAATGACAACTTGATATTAGATCCCCTCATGTGATTCTGAGCCACAGACATTGAGGCACCAACTGCTCTGAAGTGAAGGTATTCATGATGAAATGTCTGTCTGCTCCACTTATATTTGAAACCACTATTACAAAATGTACAGACCTATTACATCTCTGACATGCTCATTTTGACCTTCATAGCTTCACAATACGTTTTCCTAAACTAAAGCCTAATTTCAATAAAAAATCTGAGTTGCTTACACACAGTAGTACAGATTTGACTTGTGTGAAAAGTGGTGTAGCTGGCCCATGAAATAAGGCCTGTTTGGAAATTGAATACATATTTCAAATTCTTGAATACTTATTTGATCATGCTTCAGTGATGCAGTGATGTGTCGGCGCTGCAGCCAGTTCTAGCCGGCTCAAAAGAGTCACGTTCAGTTGGATTGGCTCAAAAGAGTCATGTTCAGTTGGATTGGCTCAAAAGAGTCACATTCAGTTGGATTGACTCAAAAGAGTCATGTTCAGTTGGATTGGCTCAAAAGAGTCACGTTCAGTTGGATTGGCTCAAAAGAGTCACGTTCAGTTGGATTGGCTCAAAAGAGTCACGTTCAGTTGGATTGGCTCAAAAGAGTCACGTTCAGTTGGATTGGCTCAAAAGAGTCACGTTCAGTTGGATTGGACAATGTAGCATTGGTTCATTTTTCTGCAGACATGGACACAATGCACTGACCTAAATTCTACTAGCCAAGCCATTACTTTCTATTACTTGTAGATGTGCCTTCCATCAACTTCCATCAACCCACTGGCCCAGTGCTTTTGTAGTTACAGGGATTACAGAAGACAAATACTGCTGACTAGGTTTTGTAGGAATGTTAGTAGTAAATAAGTAGGTTTAGTATGGGTTTATCTAATTCAGTATAAAACAAGGGAGTTAGGAATATTATTTGAATGGGAAGACGGGGCTGCTTTGTCATACGATAAATAAAGGGTGGGTCTTCGAGGTACTATGATAGGTTTCTGATTGGTGGAGTCAACGGGGAGGTCATAGGTTTCATTGGTTGAGCAGTCAGCCAGTTGAGGCGTTAGGGGGAGTGTCATGTTAAGTTTAAATGCCTAAGCGGGAGATATTTTTGTCAGAGCGTCTTCGAATTCATTCTCTTATTGTGGTTTAAGATCTGCAATAAACCTTACTGAAATACTCTACAATCGGCTGTCTCCACTTCGACATTTTCTGGTACCTCGCGGTAATTTGTGATCGGACACCACAGTTTTCATTTTTTTATTAGCATTACCAACACATCATAGAAAGAAAGATTTATTTTCTATCAATGTTTTAGTTTTGTTCTTGTTGTTGTTTTATGTATTATGATTATTCTTATTATTTGCTTTGGCTGAACAGAAATAACTGCGGAAACTAACAATTCCTAAATACCATTTTAAACTGAATAAATAATCTAAACGGTCCGTGTACTTTGCGGCCAACGGATTTTCGTTTTGAAATGAGAAAACCAAAATCGGGAAGCGAGCTGTTTCCCAATTACCATTTAGAAATAGGAAAACAACAAACGGGAAACCACCCATTTTCCGTTTTTTTGTTTTGATAATAGAAAACTGAAAACGAAAAAACGACCCGTTGTCTGATTTTCTTCATTTCAAAACGAAAATCCGTTGGCCGCAAAGTACACGGACCCTAAACACATATCAGGAGGGGGCCTACACACCTCTTTGTAGAAAACTGTTTGTTTCAAGAAACCTGGACCCACGATGGGCCTAAAACGTGCTGGCTGGACATTGGCCTGCAGTATGATTAACACAAACCTGAGAGAGAAAGAGAAAGGGTGTACCTAAGAGAACAGAACCTGGGCAGCTTTGGCACAATGCAGGCTGACCTATTACCAATCAGGCCAAATTCAACAAACAAATTCAAGGCCATTTGAAGCGTGTTTTCTGAGACAAGACTATTCTTGTATTTTGTCTTTGTTGTTGTAAGCTGGGAATGGAATGGAAGGCCATAATTATTTCCACTGCCATGTCACTAAGATATAGAGAATGCTGTGATGCAATACTGTGAAGTTGAGCGTTCAGCAGAGATAACCACGTGGTGGATTTCTGATGTCCGAGGCAAGGATGGAAGTTTTGCACAAGGTCGGAAGAAGCACAGTTCGTCCCTTCTTATCACTTCAGGTCTAAACATGCTCTTGTACATATGCAGACTAAGTGGCACCTAAAATTCTAAGTTACACACACGCAGAAACACAGAAAAGCCATGTTCCTGCTTACATAAGTACATGATTCATTTAAGGTAATTAATAATACAAGGCACTTGATTATTATATTCTTAAGTCATTAACAGTGTTTGGAAATGATCTCCATCACTAAGATATAGAGAATGCTGTGATGCAGTGCTGTGATGGCTGCTGCCTGAGACACAAGTCGGCGGTACAGGCAGCTGGAAAACAATGAAATAGGCACAGTGAAATTGAACTTTTACTTACATAGAATATTGTTTACTTGTATACAGCAGAATGCATGTAGCCTATTATTTTTGATCTTACCTTTGCTCCGGTTTGTAACCCTTGCATCTTTTTACGTAGCTGTGAAGACGACATGTAAGAAGAGGTGAAGAATGTTGCGAAAGGTGACGGGTTTTTGATGCATTATTCATGACTATGGGATGCACTAAAGAGGAATGTCTTGAGTCTCGATTTGAATATGGAAAGGGTGTCTGCATCTCGGATGGAGATCCATCTCGGATTATTCCACTGGAGGGGGGCTCGATAGCTAAAGGCTATGCCTCCTATTGTGCTTTTTGATATTCTTGGAATTACAAGGAAACCTGCACTCTGGGAATGAAGTGATACTGGTGATCAATAGAGGACAACTCATTCCTAGAGGTCATTTGGAGCTAAAATAGAGCTTTATATGTTAGAAGGAGTACTTTGAAATCAATTCTACTTTTGATCGGGACCCAATGCAGAGAGGCAAGAACAGGTGAGATATGTTCATATTTTTAAGTTCTAATGAGCGTGCAAGCAGCCGTATTCTGTATAAGCTGGAGGCTCTTTATTGAGTACCTGTGTGTGTGTGTGTGTGTGTGTGTGTGTGTGTGTGTGTGTGTGAGCAGCCGCGTTCTGTATAAGCTGGAGGCTCTTTATTGAGTTGTGGCTACCATTCGGACGTGAGAGCATTGCAATAATCTAGTCGCACCGTAATAAAAGTGTGGATTCGTTTTTCTGCATCTTGGAGGGATAGGACTTTTCAGATTTTTTAAGTAGGAGGTCTTGATTGATAAGTACACCAATGATTTTGATACTAATGTTCGGTGTTAATGAGATGCCATGGTAGATGGCTAGATAGTGTCATTGTTTAGGCATAACCTCAGTTTTATCTGCGTTAAGGAGCAGGAAGTTGTTAGCCATCCAAGAGTTGACATCTTACAGGCAGGCTTCTATATTGAGTAGATGTACCATTAATAATAATAATAATAATAATAATAATAATAATAATAATAATAATAATAATACCAATACCATTATTTAATCAGGTTTCATGGATAGGTAAAGCTGGGTGTCATCACCATAGCAATGGAAGTGAATTGGCATGTTTCCTTATGACAGCACCTAAGGGTAGCATGCACAAGGAGAAGATCAGTGGTCCAAGGACAGAGCCTTGGGAAACACCCAGTGGCTTCTTGAGGCAATAGCAGGGACAATAGATAGAATAGACTGACGATGCTGAGACAACGATGATGAGAAGAAGAGGAAGACTGGCTGGAAAGATCTGTGGCTGTAGATGCTAACCACACTAAAAGTATCGTTATAGGATCGTATATTCTTATATAATATAATTTAGTATATCTTATATAATAAGTATCGTTATTATTCTGACTGTGATCATGTGGATCTGGGAGAAGGCAGGGGTGGAGGAGCCTCCCCCAACACTGAGGAAACACCCAGAGGCGTAGAAAACAAGCAGAAAACAAGTAGCAAGCAGCAGACCATCCAGCTTTTAAAGGCATGTAGCTAGACTGAATGTAGATATGATGGGCCACTGGCATTGGACAAAACCAGGGGAGAGATAAGCCAGGTTACCTGGGTCCACAGCCACCTGGGTCCACAGCCACCTGGACCATTTCTATTTTAGGCCAGACAAACTGTACATTTGGCCCTACTGCTCAGACAACACAACACCACACACACACTACACAACACAACACTACACAACACCACACACATCCACTACACAACACCACACACCCACTACACAACACCACACATCTCCTACACAACACCACACACACACCACACAACACTACACAACACCACACACATCCACTACACAACACCACACACCCACTACACAACACCACACACATCCTCTACACAACACCACACATCCACTACACAACACCACACATCCACAACACAACACCACACACCCACTACACAACACCACACACACACTACACAACACCACACACCCACTACACACACACTACACACACACTACACAACACAACACACACACTACACAACACCACACACACACACTACACAACACCACACACATCCACTACACAACACAACACACACACTACACAACACCACACACTACACAACACCACACACAACACCACACACCCACACACCCACTACACAACACCACACATCCTCTACACAACCTACTGCTCACACAACACCACACCACCACACAACACCACACACCCCCTACACACCCACTACACACCCCCACTACACAACACCACACATCCACTACACAACCTACTGCTCACACAACACCACACACCCACTACACAACACCACACATCCTCTACACAACACCACACACACACTACACAACACCACACACTACACAACACCACACACCCCCTACACAACACCACACATCCACTACACAACCTACTGCTCAGACTACACAACACCACACACCCCCTACACAACACCACACACCCACTACACAACACCACACACACCCCCTACACAACCTACTGCTCAGACAACACAACACACATCCACTACACAACACCACACATCCACTACACAACACCACACATCTCCTACACAACACCACACACACACCACACACACCCTACACACACCACACACACACACTACACAACACCACACACAACACCACACACCCCCTACACAACACCACACATCCACAACACAACACCACACACCCACTACACAACACCACACACACACTACACAACACCACACACTCACTACACAACACCACACATCCTCTACACAACCTACTGCTCACACAACACCACACATCCACTACACAACACCACACACATCCACTACACAACACCACACACCCCCTACACACCCACTACACACCCCCACTACACAACCTACTGCTCAGACAACACAACACCACACACCCCCTACACAACACCACACACCCACTACACAACACCACACACACCCCCTACACAACCTACTGCTCAGACAACACAACACACATCCACTACACAACACCACACATCCACTACACAACACCACACATCTCCTACACAACACCACACACACACCACACACACCCTACACAACACCACACATCCACTACACAACACCACACACACACTACACATCCACTACACTACACACACACTACACAACACCACACACACTACACAACACCACACACCCACTACACAACACCACACACCCACTACACAACACAACACACACACTACACAACACCACAGACCCCCTACACAACACAACACACACACTACACAACACATAACACACACACACACTACACAACACCACACACCCACTACACAACCTACTGCTCACACAACACCACACACACTACACAACACCACACACCCACTACACAACACCACACACCCACTACACAACACCACACACACACTACACAACACCACACACCCCCTACACAACACCACACACCCCCTACACAACACCACACACACACTACACAACACTACACTACACCACACACACCCACTACACAACACTACACAACACCACACACACACTACACAACACTGCACAACACCACACACCCACTACACGACACTACACTACACCACACACACCCACTACACAACACTACACAACACCACACACACACTACACAACACTACACAACACCACACATCCCCTACACAACACCACACAAACACTACACAACACCACACACACACCACACATCCACTACACAACACTACACAACACCACACAACACCACACACTACACAACACCACACACCCACAACACTCCACACCCACTACACAACACCACACACCCCCTACACAACACCACACACACACTACACAACACCACACACACACTACACCACACAACACCACACACCCCCTACACAACACCACACACCCCCTACACAACACCACACACACACACACACATCCACTACACAACACCACACATCCACTACACAACCTACTGCTCACACAACACAACACCACACACACCACACACAACACCACACACACACATCCACTACACAACACCACACACCACACACACAACACAACACCACACACACCACACACACAACACAACACCACACAACACCACACACACCACACACACAACACAACACCACACAACACCACACACACCACACACACATCCTACTGCTCACACACACCACACACCCTCTACACAACCTACTGCTCACACCACACCACACACACCACACACACCACACACACCACACACACAACCTACTGATCCATGGTGCAGCCCCATTGGGACCTATGTCAATCAGACCCATTGGCATTCCCGGATGACCAATCACAGGGCGGTTGCAGAGAGACTGTTGTCTAAGAGCATCAAGGGCAAAATGTGGCTTGTGACAAATGCATACCAATGGGTCTTGAGGTCTTGGCTGGTTTGGTCTCTTCTGCTAATCCTCTTCTATCTGTGAGCTTGGGGATCCTCTCTTCCTCTCCCTTAAAAAAAACTAAAGAGAAAACAAATGCTTGTTTCATTAAACAAAGGCTCAATTTTCCTCATGTTGGCTGACACTGAACCTGTAAATGCTCTGAGACTTTTTGCAGATCATCTCTCTCTAAAGCGTCTGCTAAATAACTGTAAATGTAAATGACACTGAACCTGTAAATGCTCTGTGCACTTTTTGCAGATCATCTCTCTCTAACTGATACCAGTCCCTCATACGAAGAAGACAGAGTTTAGACAGAGGATCTCTTCTGCTCTAAACTCAATCTGACACAGTTTTATTGAACTGACACTCTCTGTTGAGCCCAAAATAGCCCCCACGTTGAGTCCCGTGAAGTCCTACCACCGGCACCCATAACGTTGCCCAAACCATCTTAATACACACACACCAGTGCAAAAACACACACTTAAAGAAAGCGTTGATACCAATATAAATCAGGAGGTCAAATGCCTATGGGCATGAGATTAAGGTTAATGTTGTTGTTGTTAGGTCAAGAGGTCATGGTGGTGTCATCTTTTGATGTGGTGATCATGTGTTTTGTTTTGATGTTGTTTTTCTTATGTTGTGTGAGATGACATGAGGACAAGTTTAATATTGTTGTTATCGATGTGTGAGACTGGGAGGAAGAGTTTGAAGGGAGAGAAGGTTATTTGGGGTTGTTTTGGTTGAGGTGCTTTTGATGTTTGTTTTGATGTTTGTTTTATTTGATGTTTGTTTTGTTTGGTTGCCATGCAGAGGTGAGGGTGTCCTACCTAACCTAAGTGCATGTTTTTGATCTGTTTGATCTGGTCTGGTGCTCCTCCGACCCGCTTGGCGAACCACAGAATAAACAAGAGGATTGAGAGAGAGTGTGTGTATGGATCAAACAGATCTCAGATCAGATCTCTCAGGATTGAGAGAGAGTGTGTATGGGTGAAAAGCAGGTGACACAACAAAGTGAATCCCCGAATGATGAATCCTTCAGTGTCCACTGTGAGAATGTTGAGCAGGCATCTGCTGGTGTCTCAGCTATACAGGGAGGTGGACCCATCCATAGATAGGCCTCCTTAGCAGTACGTTGCTCTGCTAAGCAGTCAGAAGCTATTGTGGCATTTGCTGGAATTCCCCAGAAGTGTCCATGTGGTGACTGTTTTTTTTTCTACTACATACGCACCTGTTAACGTGTGTTAGAGTTGATAATAACCAAGATCTGTTTTATTTTCCCCCTGGCATTTACATTTAGCAGACGCTTTTATCCAAAGCGACTTACAAGGATGTATACACATTTTACATTTACACTGATGGCACACTGCACATCAGGAGCAATTAGGGGTTCAGTGTCTTGCTGAAGGACGCTTCGACAGGGAATCGAACTAGCAACCTTCTGATTACTAAACCGTGGGTGAGACTAAGCCGTGAGTGAGAAGAGTGAGAAGAACCACGAGTGAGAAGTGCTCCAGCTTTTATAGCACTGTCTAGATAGCAGCTGGGTCATCAGGGCCTCATGTGAGCTTTTATAGCACTGTCTAGATAGCAGCTGGGTCATCGGGACCTCATGTGAGCTTTTAGAGCTCTATCTATATAGCAGCTGGGTCATCAGGACCTTATGTGAGCTTTTATAGCACTGTCTAGATAGCAGCTGGCTCATCAGGGCCTCATGTGAGCTTTTAGAGCTCTATCTATATAGCAGCTGGGTCATCAGGACCTTATGTGAGCTTTTAGAGCTCTATCTAGATAGCAGCTGGTTTCATCAGGGCCTCATGTGAGCTTTTAGAGCTCTATCTAGATAGCAGCTGGCTCATCAGGACCACATGTGCTCCAGCTTTTATAGCACTGTCTAGATAGCAGCTGGCTCATCAGGGCCTCATGTGAGCTTTTAGAGCTCTATCTAGATAGCAGCTGGTTTCATCAGGGCCTTATGTGCTCCAGCTTTTATAGCACTGTCTAGGTAGCAGCTGGGTCATCAGGACCTTATGTGAGCTTTTATAGCACTGTCTAGATAGCAGCTGGCTCATCGGGGCCTTATGTGAGCTTTTAGAGCTCTGTCTATATAGCAGCTGGGTCATCAGGACCTTATGTGAGCTTTTATAGCACTGTCTAGATAGCAGCTGGCTCATCAGGGCCTTATGTGAGCTTTTAGAGCACTGTCTATATAGCAGCTGGTTCATCAGGACCTCATGTGAGCTTTTAGAGCACTGTCTAGATAGCAGCTGGCTCATCGGGGCCTTATGTGAGCTTTTAGAGCTCTGTCTATATAGCAGCTGGCTCATCAGGACCACATGTGCTCCAGCTTTTAGAGCACTGTCTAGATAGCAGCTGGGTCATCGGGGCCTCATGTGAGCTTTTAGAGCTCTATCTAGATAGCAGCTGGGTCATCAGGACCTTATGTGAGCTTTTAGAGCACTGTCTATATAGCAGCTGGGTCATCAGGGCCTCATGTGAGCTTTTAGAGCTCTGTCTATATAGCAGCTGGGTCATCAGGACCTTATGTGAGCTTTTATAGCACTATCTAGATAGCAGCTGGCTCATCGGGGCCTTATGTGAGCTTTTAGAGCACTGTCTATATAGCAGCTGGTTCATCAGGACCTCATGTGAGCTTTTAGAGCACTGTCTAGATAGCAGCTGGCTCATCGGGGCCTTATGTGAGCTTTTAGAGCTCTGTCTATATAGCAGCTGGTTTCATCAGGACCTCATGTGCTCCAGCTTTTATAGCTCTGTCTAGATAGCAGCTGGCTCATCAGGACCACATGTGCTCCAGCTTTTATAGCTCTGTCTAGATAGCAGCTGGCTCATCGGGGCCTCATGTGAGCTTTTAGAGCACTGTCTAGATAGCAGCTGGCTCATCAGGACCTTATGTGAGCTTTTAGAGCTCTATCTATATAGCAGCTGGTTTCATCAGGGCCTCATGTGAGCTTTTAGAGCACTGTCTAGATAGCAGCTGGGTCATCAGGACCTTATGTGAGCTTTTAGAGCACTGTCTAGATAGCAGCTGGCTCATCAGGACCTCATGTGCTGGAGCTTTTCTAGCACTGTCTAGATAGCAGCTGGCTCATCGGGGCCTTATGTGAGCTTTTAGAGCACTGTCTAGATAGCAGCTGGCTCATCAGGACCTTATGTGAGCTTTTAGAGCTCTATCTATATAGCAGCTGGTTTCATCAGGGCCTTATGTGAGCTTTTAGAGCTCTATCTAGATAGCAGCTGGCTCATCGGGGCCTTATGTGAGCTTTTAGAGCTCTATCTAGATAGCAGCTGGCTCATCGGGACCTTATGTGAGCTTTTAGAGCTCTATCTAGATAGCAGCTGGCTCATCGGGGCCTTATGTGAGCTTTTAGAGCTCTATCTAGATAGCAGCTGGCTCATCGGGGCCTTATGTGAGCTTTTAGAGCTCTATCTAGATAGCAGCTGGGTCATCGGGGCCTTATGTGAGCTTTTAGAGCACTATCTAGATAGCAGCTGGCTCATCGGGGCCTTATGTGAGCTTTTAGAGCTCTATCTAGATAGCAGCTGGCTCATCGGGGCCTTATGTGAGCTTTTAGAGCTCTATCTAGATAGCAGCTGGGTCATCGGGGCCTTATGTGAGCTTTTAGAGCTCTATCTAGATAGCAGCTGGGTCATCAGGACCTCATGTGCTCCAGCTTTTAGAGCTCTATCTAGATAGCAGCTGGGTCATCGGGGCCTTATGTGCTCCAGACTTCCGTGACCTCAGATGTACATATTTGATAACAACATTTTTTTGTTAAATGTATTCATTTTGGAATTCAGGGAATTCCATGCTTCTATTCTCAATAACTGATTCAAGTTGATTTGAAATTGATCAAGAAATTACTTTGGGCTGTCCATGGCAACCGTTTTCACATTCTGAAAATTCTGTGCACATTCAGAAAGATTTTGTATCAATTGAAGTTTGAAGTTAACTTATTTCAGTGAAGATCCTAGACAACCACTGCTGCTTTAATAAGAGTGATTTACTAGTTGTTGCTGCTGAACAAACTTCCTGCTTGGGAACTTTACAGCTGCAATGCAATGTTTGACATTGGGTCTGAGCTGAGTCTCCCACAACCCACTTGGGGAATTCCCACAATTGTTTTTAAGGTCATTACATGCATGTTTACAGGACACAGTGAATGATCGTGTGCCTAAATATAACTGTTCCCTCACAACACAGTCAGGATACACAAGAGTCACTGTGTATTCAATGGCTCTATTTCAAGGCAACAGATCATTGAAATCAGCAAGGATTAGATGTAGATTATTTACACAATGGCCTCTGGACAATTATCAATAAAAAGATATCAGAAAGGTGCAGTGTTCACACCTAACGCGTGTCTAATGTTTTCCAGAGTTGGATATAACCAAACTTTCACTATGCAAAAGTCACAAGAATTGAACTTAACTGATATTTCATTGCAGTTCATTTAAAACCTATTATTCAAAACAAGCAGCCAAAAGACGTTCTAAAAGGCATGTGATCTACCTATATGGCGGTCGCGTTCTAAAAGGCATGTGATCTACCTATATGGCGGTCGCGTTCTAAAAGGCATGTGATCTACCTATATGGGTGCCCTGGAAGCTTGCGTGCAGAACAGGAGGCATGCAACCTTTTGAAATACACCCCCATGTGATCAGATGATATTGAATTAAACAGCTCAGCAGTCCTCTGTTTTTGAGGTCAGAACAAATCTTGTGATTTCAAAACATTACCAAGAAAATCCAAAACCTAAATACATTAATACATTACATTAAAAAACTGAGACTCAAAAAGAACCCTATTCATGACAATATTTTGTCATAACAAGAGTTACGCATTAAACCTCTGAAAAGGGATACATTGTTTTCCAGTTCTGACAAATACGGGTAGTGTTATTGTGCAAATACCCAATTTACCCAGTGTAGAAGTATATCAATAGCTATTCAGTTTCCCTGAGGAACTGAGGAAGTTAAATTGAGGCAAAGGACTTGACTATAGACATGTACAGTGCCTTGCATGAGTATTCACCCCCTTGGATGTTTTACCCTTTTATTGCTTTTATGAATCAATCATGGTCAATATAAGTTGAGTGACAGTGCAAACTGAGTGACAGTGCAAGAAGGAAACTAGTGAGAGAGGCCACCAAGACACCTATGACTACTCTGAAGGAGTTACAAGCTTCAGCATCTGAGATGGGAGAGACTCTGCATACAACCACTGTTGCCCGGGTTCTTCACCAATCAAAGCTTTTTGGAAGAGAGCCACTGTTGAAAAAAAGCTCAGAGAACAGAACTTTCTTCCGCTTGACCATGGAGTCTCCCACATGCCTTTTGGCGAACTGTAGTCGATACTTGATACGAGTTTTTTTCAACAGTGGCTCTCTTCCTGATTACTGATTCCAGACACAGGTGTTGTTATACTACAATCACTTGAGACACCATCACATGTTTTTTTCTATTGGGGGGGGTGGAAATGGACTTTCACAAGAATGAGTCAAACCTGCAGCAGGAAAGAACAAGCATGTTAAGATAAGCTGTTAGTTATCTATATCAAAGAGCCCAGGTAGGACAGGACATCGCGGTGCTGCCAGGGATCGTACAATGAATAACCCCCTATGTGTTCAATGCAGAGAAGGAAGAAGACGGAAGGAAGACAGGAGGAGAAGCCAGAGGAGATGGATTCTGCATTTAATCATCTTCCTCTGGACATTTCATGGTAGTGGTAGTGTGTGAAATGGAGTACTTGAAGTAAAAAGGCCTACCTAAAAATATGTCGATATGTTCAATGAGTCATCTTCTGGCACTAACTCTTAAACAACAGGAAGGTCTATACCAGCAATTAGACGTGCTAAACATGAACATATTAATGGAGGAAATGAACGAGACCTTCAAAAATGACTTTAAAGATCTGTGTACATGTGGCTCTGTTCCTTCTGGAAATGACCAATTTTGTTGGTTAATTAAATCTCCCCATGCTGTCATTAGAGGACACCAAACGACTGAGCTCTCCTAGCACACAGGAGGGGCTGTTTAAAGCAGTCAAAGCCACAAACAAGAGCCATACACCAGGTATACAACGTTCAACAAGGTGCTGGAGACATTCTTCAGAGATTTTGAGCAGGGTGCGATTTGTTGGGGGGGGGGGGGGGGGGGGGGGGGGGGGGGGGGGGGGGGGGAATGTACCCCCCCCCCCCTCTGGTTTAAAAAAAAGTCATGTATTTTATATATTTTAGTTTGCATTAAATGTTCAACTGTTCAAAATGTAACCTAATAGGGCCTACCGTGAACTTGAAAAGAATTAGGCCTATTTATTGATTGTTTTTTCATGAACATCCCCCCCTCTGTTTTTTTTTGACAAATCACACCCTGCAAAACAAGAGCCATACACCAGGTATAGATGGCATACCTTTAAAACGTTACCTTGCACTATGGGATATTCTAGGACCAGTATGGTTAGAGATGTTAAATTATGCTATAGAAAAAGGCCCCTTCCAAAGAGATCTGAACACAGCCCTGATCACGGTCATGAAAAAGGCCCCTTCCATAGAGATCTGAACACAGCCCTGATCACTGTGATGCTTAAGGCACCTTCCATAGAGACCGTCATGCTTAAGGCCCCTTCTCTGGAGATCTGAACACGGCCCTGATCACGATCACGGTCGTGCTTAAGGCCCCTTCCATAGAGATCATCTGAACACGGCCCGATCACGATCATGCTTAAGGCCCCTTCCATAGAGATCGTCATGCTTAAGGCCCCTTCTCTGGAGATCTGAACACAGCCCTGGTCACGGACATGCTTAAGCTCAGTAATGACTTGGAATGAGTGTGTCAGTAAAGTCCAAAATTCCTTGATAAATAAATGCTGAACTCAAGATTGAAATGCTGACCTCAAGAAGGCTCTTGTCTTAGCCAGCAGACTTGTGACGGTAGTTTGGAAAATAATTAGTCCCGATGAAACGAGGATTTATTAGGGGGCATCTCTCTTCTGATTATATTCATCAGCTCTTAAACACACTGAGTTCAACACATAAACCACCTCCTGCCTGTGGCCTGTTCTTTCTAGATGCTGAAAAGGCATCTTTAATGGTCATATCTTGGAGGGTTTTGAAGGGTTTTAAAATAATTTAAATTGGGTGATTCATTTATCAATATAATTCAAACTGTGTATGCTAATCCTTCAGCCCGGGTATGTGTTGGAGGAGGCTTCTCAGAGGTATTGAACATACGACTGGGCACACAACAAGGGGACCCTTCGTCTCCTTTCATTTTGACTCTATCTATCGAACCACGTGTACATGGAATTAGAAACTCCCCTCAGATCTCCCCTAGAACAATAGTATAACGCATTATCGCTTTATGCGGATGACACATTGTTTTATATGGCAAAAAGTTCAACAAACTGTGTTTTGAAAACACTGGAGCATTTTGGATATCTTTCAGGATTCAAAGCTTATCTGTCAAAATCAGCACTGCTTACAAATGAGGTTCTCTACCTGGGTATTACAGTTAATACTTCCCTCATCAACAGTAGCTAAAAAAAAAAATACTATTCAATTTAAAAAAATTGAAAATGATAAATGAAGATTCCCACCTTTCCCTGAAGGCAAAAAAATATGCAAATTCTGGTTGGCAGGCCTAACTGCAGTCAGCGTTGGAAACTTCGTCATGATCTCAAGCACTGACTGGCTCAGAAGCTTTTTGGACATGTCTTAACACAAACTATAATCAGCCAGACTAAATGATGCAAGACCAAACACAATTTTAGTGTAGATAAAAATTGATATCTGTCAAAATAGGAATGTGGTGCCACGCACTGTATTAACAAGCAAAACAAGACGAGCCCAAAGACGTTTGCACCAACAGAACTGTATTAACAAGCAAAACAAGACGAGCCCAAAGACGAAACAGAACAAGGCAGCCATCCGTGCACCATTGTGGACCCATGCTCCCCTCTTGTTATCTTTGAAAAAGAGTGTTGGAATGGGATGTTGATGTCTAGAACTGAAACAGTTCATATTTACTCAAATTATTAGCGGTGAAGAATCCGCTAACATATCCCCCCCACTCATGGAATGCCTCTCGTCCAATCAGAAGTCAATAATGTGACCTATAGTGTGTTCTAGAATTCTTTTTCTCAGAGTTGTACTATGGATAATGTTTCCGATGTTATGCAAGTGACATACAGTAGGATACATTATTAATATTCTGATATTGAATTCATAGCAACATGTAATTATGGCGGAGTACAATAGACATGAATGAATTGGGTCAAAATGATGGAGAGTAATAACTCCAAAAAAATGATTTCATCGTCATAAGATAATAATGATGGCGAGCCCCACATATTTAGGATTTGATTGTCGTCAAGGGACCTCAGGCCTTCTTTATGGGAGCTTCATTGAACCCAGACCTGTTCCATATTGATGTTATGTTCAACTGAACTAGGTGAACTGTTAGGGTAGCATCAGAATGGGTTGTTCTATTAGTCACATTAGCAGTTGTTTAAAAACTGGATCCAGTTTAGCTTGTTTAACTGCTTTCCCTGCCGCAACCTTTCTTATCTATGCCATACAGCCTGTTTCTTTCATATGAAAACAAGGTGTCAGACTGTGTCTTGTTCCGGCACAAATGAACCCCTGCGTGGGCCCTTTGGCTCTTTAGGTGCTGGACCTGTGAGTCACTATTCTGTTTGCTATGGCGGCAGTGGTACAGGAGGTAAAGGAGTCGTTTAGTAATCAGAAGGTTGCTAGTTCGATTCCCTGTCGAAACGTCCTTGAGCAAGGCACTGAACCCCTAATTGCTCCTGATGTGCAGTGTGCCATCAGTGTAAATGTAAAATGTGTATACATTGTAAGTCGCACATATGTAAGTCGCTTTGGATAAAAGCGTCTGCTAAATGTAAATGTAAATGTTCTCCTTCCTCCCTGACCCAGTATGCCCACCTTGACCCAGTATGCCCACCTTGACTCAGTATGCCCACCCTGCCACAGAGGAGCCAGCCAAGACACCCTACAGGACGTCCTCCAGGCCGTCCCTGTGGTCCAACACCCACTGTGACACAAGAATTCATTCATTTTGCACCTTTTAATTATTACATTACTCGTATTTAGATTAGTTTTCATTTGTAATCTTAGGCCCATTATATGTATGTATTCTGTAAAGCACTTTGGGCATCTAGCCAGAACGGTGCTATATAAATACAAAATATTACCCCTCCCAACAATGTTCATGTTTTCATGGGGGGTTAATTTATAGATAAGGAATGGCAGTTCACTAAAGTGTTTGTGTGTAGGCTTTGTCTCTTCTTTTTAATTTGCCCTGATATACATCATTCATGAAGTGTTTCAGAGCAGGCAAGAAATGTGTCACTCAGTGGAATTACTGCCATGTCACTGTTGTTGTCAGTCCTGCGGGGTTCCACACTCTGTGTTCATTTTATGTTTTCAATTCGCTTGACTTGACACTTAGAGTTACCTTAGAGTTACATTTACATTTAGTCATTTAGCAGACGCTTTTATCCAAAGCGACTTACAATGTATACACATTTTTACATTTACACTGATGGCACACTGCACATCAGGAGCAATTAGGGGTTCAGTGCCTTGCTCAAGGACGCTTCGACAGGGAATCGAACTAGCAACCTTCTGATTACTAACCGACTTCTCTACCACTGTACCACTGTCGCCCAAGTTGTTTTGTGGCCTGCCAATCATGGACTATGATCATCTCAATTACTGGGACAAGTCAGATGCAGTTTTCAAGAAATGGTTATTTTCTGTCCTTATTTTGTGTGATGTGTAAAAGCACATTGAGTGAGAAAATGTCTTTGTTTGTAGATGTTTGTACATTTGTATCGTCTCCTGGGTTTTGTGTTTTTTCTGTTATTTGTACGGGTAACTCCAGTGCTCCTTGTAACATCCTTTTCAATTATCCAAGCTATTCATTGGGCCTTCACAGCTGTTTTATGTAATGTTACTGTATGCTGCAAAACTGATTGGAATGAAAGGCTATTTCAAGACCACTGGCTCATCTCTCAGTTGGGAGCAATGGGTGAAGCGGATGTCCCCATATTTCAGTTACATCTAAATCTACAAAAATCACATCTACTCACAGTCGTCCTCTTATACAACATCATCATCTTTCTGATATACATGTCCTTTTCCGAGGGTAAACTATTGAAGGATAGAGACATGGCCGTTTAAAAATAATCAGAAGAGTCGCAGAAGAGTCAGTGCACATTTAATCCAATAATAATACAAATTGTCTCCTCACATGGACAGAGACCATAATGATGTTAGACTTCCTGTGTGATCAAATGTCAAATGAGATTAAAATCTTTCCAGGCCCTGGGCCCAGCGGTCTGACTGGATTCATTGCAGTACCCTGAAGTTCACATCAATGTAGCTTCAGAGTCGTTTAGAAGCTGTGCTATACAAATTCATAATCATTTTCATTGAAAATCGTCCTGGTGTAGGCCTTTTCCTTTCCAATTCATTTCATAATTTCACAAACTAATTTCCTTTTGTCAAATTCTTCCAGAATTTAAGTTCAATTCAGACTTAAATGTGAACCACAGCATTTGGACCAGGATCCAGGTTACCAAGCAATTAATATCAAACATTTAAGGTGTATATACTTTTTGATGTTTAAAGGCGCGGCACATACAGCACATACACACAAAATGAATACAAATAGAAAGAGCCAGCATTCAAAGTATTGGTTGTAGAACAGCTTAGAGGGTATACAGTACACTCATAAGGTTACTATTTTAACGATAGACAGAACTATGAATTAGAAAAACTACGTAAATGATGGCATTCATTTATATTACAGGGAAAATAGTCTGGTACACAACATGCATACATATCAAATGTATCATAAGCAGAGTAGGAGTGAGCGGTCCTAATTAAAGAAACGGCAACTGCAGAACACAATAAGCAACATCATAACAAACATACAGTCACTCAACACCCACATAATACTCACATATGACATACTATATCAAATGTATCATAAGCAGAGTAGGAATGTTGCGTAACACAGTTTGGTGGGAATAGTAGTAGAGTAGAGCTAGTGTAGAGTAGGAGGAGGAGAAAAGAGACAGAGACAGAGTCAATGGCAGAGCTAGGTTGCCTCATATGCGTATATGTGTCATTACACATTATGGTGATGCGGAATAATAATGTTATCACAGCGATCAGCATTCATTTCCAGGCAAAGGTCCTACTACACAGGAGAGAACAGACAGGCTAGTAAACAGAAGAATATCAGTCAGTCATGCACAGTCTGACAAGATTTCACATGCATGTCTCAGTGTCCGACCGATGAAAATCTAATTATACTACGGCATGCAGCAGGCTACCCAGGGGAAGGAGTGAGGGGGGGGGGGGGGTAATGAACCCTGGTCACTTTAAGCACCCAAAGAAAAATGACAACTAATGTGTCCACTTCATCAGCATCAACAGCATAGCACAATATGAGAGAGAGAGAAGGAGAGGTTGCCTGGCATGGTGTGTGGGAAGTATTATTATTGCAACAGATGCCGGAGGAGAGCATTGCAGTAGTCCAGTTGTGAAGTAATAAAATGCATGGATGAATCTTTCTGCATTTTGGAGTGAAAGGACTTTTTTGTGATTATGGCATCATTGTTTAGATGAAAAAAATGCCTGCGATCTTTCTATGTGCCGGTTAAATGAGAGGTCTTGGTCAGTGTCATTCTCAAATGTTTAGGGCCCCAATAACCACACTTCCAGTATCGGGGGGCAGATGCGGGCGAGCTAGTGCATGCCAAGGTCGGTTGTGTGTCACTTCCTGGGGTTTGATTGGGCGTCACTTCCTGGGGTTTGATTGGGCGTCACTTCCTGGGGTTTGATTGGGCGTCACTTCCTGGGGTTTGATTGGGCCTTGTAGGGGCTTTTGGCCCACTGATTACCCTTGGGCCTGGCAGGGCTAAATGGTGCTTGAGGCAGTGTGAAGGTGAAAGGTGACGTCACTACTGTCCCAGCCATGTTATGGGGTACTCACACACACACACACTCACACGTCATGTTATGGGGTACTCACACACACACACGTCATGTTATGGGGTACTCACACACACACACACACACACGTCATGTTATGGGGTACTCACACACACACACACTCACACGTCATGTTATGGGGTACTCACACACACACACGTCATGTTATGGGGTACTCACACACACACACACACACACGTCATGTTATGGGGTACTCACACACACACACACACACACACACACACACACACACACGTCATGTTATGGGGTACTCACACACACACACACACACACACACACACACACGTCATGTTATGGGGTACTCACACACACACACACACACACACGTCATGTTATGGGGTACTCACACACACACACACACACACACACACACACACGTCATGTTATGGGGTACTCACACACACGTCAGAGAATTCAACGAAGACGCTTCCCATCCAGTTTGAATGGGGTGACATCATGCATTGCCGAATTAAACTATGGTTCCGTTGTTTTGCTTTTCTTGCGTTGCTTGCAGTAGAAAGTTGAGGAAAGTTCAAGTGGTAACCCAGGCTCCAGGCAATCAAATCAGGAGCAAGAATTAAAAAAAGGACCAAACTCCGTAGTTGTTCTTATTTGCACATGAATGTAATTTTTTAGGCTTTTTTCCTTTTGCTTCGATTTTTTTAAGTTACAGTGAAATAGACACTGTACAATGTAAAAACCCTGTTATTATACTGAAAAATATGTATAACCCCTTTTCCCCCACAGTGCTATTAAATACACAAGAGCTACACTCACATTAAACAGGACAGAAAATCCTGGGTTCCCAGCTATTGTTGGTGAGTGGGCTGGACTTCCTGTCTACCATCACATCAAAGGCTGACGAGGCATCTCTATGTGGCACTGGAGTGGCACTGGCTCCGCAGACTCCCGAGTCCACTCCACGTGTCAATGTGAAACAGTGAGGACTGTCGGGAGCCTGATTGCAAGTATTAATTGAGACTGATAATTGATCCTATTAGGGTAGTAATGGGCCTGGACGAAACTACCCAGAGCTGCTCCCAACTGCTCCCAGTGCAGGATCGCCATCCTTTTCATTGTGCGGTTCAGAACTGTCTGAGGCACCACAATACTCTCTGAGGTATATCAGAAGTGAGTTCAGAATTCTGGCTATCTAGGGTTGCATTCCTTTATTTAGCCTTCCTCCGCCCTGATGGCTCTGGGAGAAGAAATAGGCTTTGTATGATCATCAGCACCTTAAACAAACTGCCTGTCCTATAGGGCAGATTGTGATTCCGCTGCATCACTTTAACGGGTCCAGCACCATGCATAGGTCTCAGAAGATACAGGTCATGGGAGGTCAGTCATCTGGCTCGTTTGTTCATGAATGGCTGGTTGGCTATATGCATGTTTTGACATTTTTATGGTTGTAATTTTGGAAACCTTTTGTATGTGCTACACGTGTGTACTATCAGAAGTACAGTACCAGTCAAAAGTTTGCACACACCTTTAATTTTTTTGAGAAGTGTTTTCTTTACTTTAATTATTTTCTACATTGTAGATTTCTACTGAAGACATTTAAACTACGAAAGAACACATGTGGAATGATGTACTAAACAAAAAAAGTGTTATCTACCATGTAGAAAATAATAAAAGTAAAGAAAACATTTCTCAAAAAATGAGAAGGTGTGTCCAAACTTTTGACTGGTACTGTACACTGGGAGGTCAGTCATCTGGCTCTCAACCACATAGGGATGAGCTCCAGCTATCAGCAATCGTCTGCTTCCCCTTTAGGAACAGATTTCAAATGAGGACTATCTCCCAGACTCAGATGATGGAAGCGCACTTTCTGATCATATCGTTCTTCATTTCCTTTAGTCATCTTTGCAGCAGTGGACCGAGCCAACTGATAAGCCTTATGAAGTTCTTGTTCATTCTTGACACATATTTGGTGTATGACGCTGTCGATGACTCCCATCTGCAGACACACCAAAACAGACCATCTACAGGTAATCTTGCTTCTCTCCCAAACATGAGAAAGTATGGCGTGAATCCAGTGGCTTCGTTTTGAGTAAAGTTATAGGCTAACAGCTTTCTGATCCTAAATGCAGGCTATGTACAACACCTGTTGTTTCCCTTCCCCTTCTGCCGCACAACCCTCCCCCCCCCCCTTCCTATCTCCACCCGGGCGACCTCAAGCAGATGGGTTCCCCCTTATGTGCCGTGGTTCTGCTTAAGGTTCCTTCCTGACTAACAGGGAATTTTTTCTTGCCCGTGTTGCCATTGTGCTTGCACTAAGGGGGTTCAGGCTCTGGGCTCTGTAAAGCACCTAGAGACAATTTTATTGTTATGGCGCTATATAAATAAAATTGAATTGAATTGATCCTTAGTGGAAAAGGCCTTTGCATAACACATAAAGTGGTCGGTTAAAGAGGTATGTCTTAAGATCTCGCTTAAAGGTTTCCACAGTTTCAGCCATTCCTAGGTTCTCTGGCAGAGTATTTCAAGTATGGGAGAAGTTTTTCAAGTATTTCCAGTAGGGGTGGGGGGAAAAATCGATTTTTCGATTTCTCTCGATTCTCTCTAGAGCGATTCTGTCTCGATTCAGAAAAGTTCCTAATCGATGTTTTTTCGACATTTTGTGTTGAAATGCAAGCGGCATCGATTATTGCAGACTCTGAGTAGCAAAATCAAATGTTTTAAAAAATGAGATGCATCGATAATCGTTTTATCGGTTTAGAATTGATAATCGATAATCGGTTTAGAATCGAATCGTTGACCTCTGAATCGGAATCGAATCGAATCGTGAGGTGCCAAGAGATTCCCACCCCTAATTTCCAGTATGGGAGCATAATAACTAAAAGCTGCCTCTTCCCGTCTCTTGGTCTTCAGTTCAGTGCCAGATGACCTCAGGGATCTCAAAGTGTCAAACGCTGCACTCAGATCCAGAAGAGGCAAGGACGGAGAGCTTTTTAGAGTCAGCATTAATTCTAAGGTAATTTACAACCTTGACTAACACCGTTTCTGTGCTATGATGGGAATAAAGGTACAATTAGCTATCTCACTCTGCTCTGATGTCGTTGGTGCCCACATGTACGATGATGATGTTGTTGACCTTGGTGTAGCAGGCGAGGAAGCTTGGTGGAAGTCCGTGGTGGATGTCACGGTCCCTGGCACCAGGGATGCAGTGAACCTTGGAAGGAGCGCTCGGTGAAGAGGGGGATCTAGATGTCTCTGACCATGGAGCTGCGATGACGTAGGTGGAGGTTGTTGAGTCAGGCGGGAGAAGGCGTTGAGGGGCGCTGACTGTGTGGAGGGACCAGGATGAGAGGCACGGGTACTGTACGTGGACGATGCTGGATCCGGTGTTGCGTTGGAGCAGGTCCGTAGGGGGGTCGCAGCGAGGGCACGGGTGGCAGAGAAGGGATGTCATCTAGAGGTAGCGGATGTTTTACATTTCTTTTTTCTCTTGTTCATTGAATTGTTAATGACATCAAACATACAGTGGCATAAAAATGGAGAAATCTCGATTTGCACAACTACCAGGGTACTACCAATTACAATTTATGGTTAGAAATTTACAAAAAACTGAGCTTGCCTCGTGTTACAAAACATGAAACAGCTATAGGCTATGGAAATGGAGTGATTATAATAGTGATTTACCGTGAAGGATTGCGTGTTGCGGCCGTCACCAGCCAATTGGGCACTGTTGTGCACCCTGCCACCCTTACTGATAGGTGAAAATTCACCCTAGTTACCTCAGGACTCCGGAGTTGCATAAAAGTATATTTATTAGACAAACAACAATTGCAATCGGGCTCACTCCCAGCACAAGGCTGAAAGTGAAGCAATCATAAACACATCGCACAAGGTTTATATAGACAGAAGTTTTGCGTTCAGCAGGGGAAACCACGTGGTGGATTTCTCACGTCCGAGGCAAGGATGGAAGTTTTGCAAGGTCGGAAGAAGCACAGTTCGAACCTTCTTATCACCTCTGGTCTAAACATGCTCTTGTACATATGTAGACTAAGTGGCACCTAATATTCTAAGTTACACAAAAGCCATGTTTCTGCTTTCATAGGCACATGATTCATACATTCTTAAGTAATTAACAGTGTTTGCAAATTATCTCCATCACTTACAAAGCTTATAACTAAAATCTCCACATGTACCAAACCGAACTAAATGCTAAATAATATTCCCATACACCTAGCCAGGCAGCCTCTCTCTCTCCCTCTCCTTTTATATCACATTGCTAATGCCTATAATAATACTGATAAAATGGCCATATTGCCTGTTAATTGACTACCTCAAAGTATCTCATCTGTTTCCCAAATTGATGTCTACTAACAAAAATGTTCTCTCTCCCTTATAGCATGATCCAATTGCTGATGGATGTGGAAACATTGGACACATATGGACAGCCAAACTCTACCCACTCACTCTGTTTTTTCGTTCTCTCCTATCTTCGCTATGGGACCCTGCTGTAGTCTCTCCACCCGATCTACCTGTAGAAACCCTCGGCCCACTGCACCCACCGCCACCGCACTGCCGTACACTTACTCTACCCCATACCCTATGCTAGCATTTATATACAATATATAATATTGCCACCATCAACATGTTTCTCTGTTCCTACTCCCCTTACCCCTGTTACAGTAACCCTATGAGCACAGTGTATACCCACTAAACTGGTCTTGTCTGTATCATGTATTTACCACCGGATGTCTGTATATATATTATGTACATCTACCAAATGCATGCTGTGTACAACACTCGTTGTTTCCTTTCCCCTTCTGCCGCACAACCCCCCCCTTCCTATTTCCACCCGGCCGCCCCTCAAGCAGATGGGTCCCCCCTTATGTGCCGTGGTTCTTATGTGCCGTGGTTCTTATGTGCCGTGGTTCCTTCCTTACTAACAGGGAGTTTTTCCTTGCCTCTGCTGCCATTGTGCTTGCACTAAGGGGGTCCAGGCTCTGGGCTCTGTAATGCGCCTTGAGACAATTGTATTGTTAAGGCGCTATGTAAATAAAATTGAATTGAATTGAATTTATGGATCTAATTTCAACATGTCTACAGGTTACCTGTGATATGGACTGTTTAACTATTCCTGTACATGACAGCTGTAAGGAACAGAGGAGTCTGATGAGTTTGTTTGCCTTATGAGAGATTTATTTATGGGCTTTTTAGCCTTTATTTGGATAGGACAGTGAGGAGGAGTGAAGAGGTGGGGAGAGGATGGGAGGGAAACGTCAGCAGGTCAGAATCGAACCTGTGTCCCCGCGGGCATTGGAGCCCGTAAATGGGGGGCTTATTCACTCGTGCCACAGTGCCCCCCCCCCCCCCCCCACCTTATGAGAGATTTATTTTGAGTGTTAAACTGTACATTCCACAAAGCGAAGATCAGAAACGACAAACAGTGACTTAGGTTTCCATTCTATTCCTTTTCTGAACTCATTCTGCTGTAGGTCTTAGGTGCCTGGCATCGAGACCTTTTTGCAACTTCAACTTCCCACTCGCTTGTGAAATGCATCGCAGTGCGTGTTTAAGTAATTGTGTTGGGATGGGGGTCATTGATGATTTTGATGAGAAGATCAGGAAAGTGAGTTCAGGGAGGATTCCAGGAGTACACCAGGTTGTGGGGGTGTTATAGAGGTAGTCATGGTGATTCCAGGAGTACACTAGAGTGTGGGGGTGTTATAGAGGTAGTCATGGTGATTCCAGGAGTACACCAGGTTGTGGGGGTGTTATAGAGGTAGTCATGGTGATTCCAGGAGTACACCAGGTTGGAGGGGTGTCACAGAGGTAGTCATGGTGATTCCAGGAGTACACTAGAGTGTGGGGGTGTTATAGAGGTAGTCATGGTGATTCCAGGAGTACACTAGAGTGTGGGGGTGTTATAGAGGTAGTCATGGTGATTCCAGGAGTACACTAGAGTGTGGGGGTGTTATAGAGGTAGTCATGGTGATTCCAGGAGTACACCAGGTTGTGGGGGTGTTATAGAGGTAGTCATGGTGATTCCAGGAGTACACCAGGTTGGAGGGGTGTCACAGAGGTAGTCATGGTGATTCCAGGAGTACACTAGAGTGTGGGGGTGTTATAGAGGTAGTCATGGTGATTCCAGGAGTACACTAGAGTGTGGGGGTGTTATAGAGGTAGTCATGGTGATTCCAGGAGTACACTAGAGTGTGGGGGTGTTATAGAGGTAGTCATAGTACATCCTGGAAGGACTACAGGGTCATGGACGGGGTGTGAATTTTATCCGTCACAATTTTGTTATTGAAAAAGGTCATAAAATCAATCACCACCAGAGCTTACAGGAAGAGAGTGTTCGACTGCTTTGTAGTTTTTTGTTGTTGAAATGGTGTTATAGAGAAACCAATCTTTCAATCAACGAGGAATAGTAGGCTGCTTTGGCATTAGCCTTGTGAACTATAAAGAACTCATTCCATGCCAGGTGAAACGCCGCTAGTTTACAGGAGTACTATTTTCTTAAGTAGTTTGTTTAATAAGTACATGGGTCTGGTCGGCTGTACCATGTTCTTATTCTTTTTCAGTAGTGCAATAGTGTTGAAGAGAAAGTGAAGCACATTTGTGACATTAACTGTTAGTCGACATGAGGTAGGAACGTGCTAATGTGAAAATTATTTTCATAGTATTTTATTTCATATTATTTTTATAAATAATATTATATTATTTTATATTATTTGGTGCAATCTGATTTGTGGACATGTTAGACTAACCTTGTTAATTCTCAGATGACGATATGTTTATGTTTATACAAGATCAATAGTGTAGTTGCAGCAAGCTGTGGCCGTGTTTACATGTTGGGAAAACCCAATAGAGTCTATCAGGGATTGGCATGCGATTGTAAGACTATTGTTTTCATTGTCCGTGTGGATGTCAAACTCTCCCACTATAAGAACTTTATCGGATTTGAATCCCTATTAAATAATCATACTGTCAAAAATATTTTTCATTCATTCAATCATTCAAAATAGCAGTGATCAAACCATCTCAAAATACCTAACCTTGATCCTGATAACATGGCCAACTAAAGGCCTTCATCCAACCTCCCTTTCTTGTCAAAAATACTTGAAAAAGTAATAGCAAAGCAACTGACTTTGTTTCTACATAAAAACAATATCCAAGAAGACCAGTCTGGCTTTAGAGCCCATCACAGTACTGAAACAGCCTTATAGCCAATCACAGCACTGAAACAGCCTTAGAGCCAATCACATCACAGCACTGAAACAGCCTTAGAGCCTTAGAGCCAATCACAGCACTGAAACAGCCTTAGAGCCAATCACATCACAGCACTGAAACAGCCTTAGAGCCAATCACATCACAGCACTGAAACAGCCTTAGAGCCAATCACATCACATCACAGAACCAGCCTTAGAGCCAATCACATCACAGCACTGAAACAGCCTTAGAGCCTTAGAGCCAATCACATCACAGCACTGAAACAGCCTTAGAGCCAATCACATCACAGCACTGAAACAGCCTTAGAGCCAATCACAGCACTGAAACAGCCTTAGAGCCAATCACATCACAGCACTGAAACAGCCTTAGAGCCAATCACATCACATCACAGAACCAGCCTTAGAGCCAATCACATCACAGCACTGAAACAGCCTTAGAGCCTTAGAGCCAATCACATCACAGCACTGAAACAGCCTTAGAGCCAATCACATCACAGCACTGAAACAGCCTTAGAGCCTTAGAGCCAATCACATCACAGCACTGAAACAGCCTTAGAGCCAATCACAGCACTGAAACAGCCTTAGAGCCAATCACATCACAGCACTGAAACAGCCTTAGAGCCAATCACATCACTGAAACAGCCTTAGAGCCAATCACATCGCAGCACTGAAACAGCCTTAGAGCCAATCACATCACAGCACTGAAACAGCCTTAGAGCCAATCACATCACAGCACTGAAACAGCCTTAGAGCCAATCACATCACAGCACTGAAACAGCCTGAGAGCCAATCACATCACAGCACTGAAACAGCCTGAGAGCCAATCACAGCCTTAGAGCCAATCACAGCACTGAAACAGCCTTAGAGCCAATCACATCACAGCACTGAAACAGCCTTAGAGCCTTAGAGCCAATCACATCACAGCACTGAAACAGCCTTAGAGCCAATCACAGTGATGTGATTGGCTCTAAGGCCCTAAGGTAGCATGTACCCTTAAAACAAATGCAAACAAAGTAAAAGTAGTTAAATAGTCAAAAGGGAAAAACTGAGTATACTTTGCCCTACCACTATGCAGAGGAATAACCTCAGATTCTCTCTCCTTAGTATGCTATAACTGCACAGTTGTGGTACTAAGTGCTCAAGTACACCTTTTCATTTGTCTAGTGTCTGCAATGGGAAATGTTAACGCTTACGAGTGTTTGTCTGAGCAGTCGGGAGGAATAATGAAGAGTTCAGATGACATTGCAACCAGTGTCTGCTCTACCTCGTACCCAGAGTGTGCATGATGGTATCCAATGGATTATGGGTTATTGCAAAGTCAATAGAACAGTGTTAGTTGATGTTGTTTTGTGGTTTCAATGATAAATGTTTGCATCATTTCACTCCAGCATCTTTTGCTTGCACAGATTAGGTGGACTTCAGTTGTTCTCTTTGCTTTTGAGAAGCATCACGCTGAACCAATGATTGGCCGATATGATGAGTTGGTTGATCAAAGAGAGGTTTTTGTAACAGAGATTGGGTTTGAGAGTTCCTGCCAGAAGGGAAGGAGAGAGAATGGGCTTTGCACAGTATATGTGTTGAGTGTTGGCTGTTTTAAAAAGCAGAGGAACCCAGGCTTAACTGTGGAGGGGAAAGTGGTGGTATAGTGGTAAGATGGTGCGTGGGGAGAGGATTGGATATATTAACTTTGATAAGAAAAACAGATATGTTTTACAGGTTCTTTACAGTGATTGAGGTAAACAGACACAGGACCATCTCTGTAGGGATCAGTTATTGAGGTAAACAGACACAGGACCATCTCTGTAGGGATCAGTTATTGAGGTAAACAGACACAGGACCATCTCTGTAGGGATCAGTTATTGAGGTAAACAGACACAGGACCATCTCTGTAGGGATCAGTTATTGAGGTAAACAGACACAGGTCCATCTCTGTAGGGATCAGTTATTGAGGTAAACAGACACAGGACCATCTCTGTAGGGATCAGTTATTGAGGTAAACAGACACAGGTCCATCTCTGTAGGGATCAGTTATTGAGGTAAACAGACACAGGTCCATCTCTGTAGGGATCAGTTATTGAGGTAAACAGACACAGGTCCATCTCTGTAGGGATCAGTTATTGAGGTAAACAGACACAGGACCATCTCTATCAGTGGCAGAAGAAAGCGGTTTACTTTGATACGGATGCACACGTTCGTGAACAGGTTTTAAAATGACATGTTGCAGTAGCCAGTGAGATGGCAGAGAAAAGAGAAAAGACAAAGAACAGGTTCAAAATGACATGTTGCAGTCGCCAGCGAGATGGCAGAGAAAAGAGAAAAGACAAAGAACAGGTTCAAAATGACATGTTGCAGTCGCCAGCGAGATGGCAGAGAAAAGAGAAAAGACAAAGAACAGGTTCAAAATGACATGTTGCAGTCGCCAGCGAGATGGCAGAGAAAAGAGAAAAGACAAAGAACTTGTACGCAATGACACATGGGAGGTCCTTGGTAGCCTCGGCCTATTTATAGCAGATAAGATCTGGCAGATTGGGATGGTGCCGGTGCCAGGTAAAGGTAAAAAAGAAAAGGCCCAGTGTTAAGCAGACGCGTTCATCCAAAGCATCTTACACGGGCAACGTGCAGTGGGGCCGGGAAACAAGCCCAGGTTGACCACCTCGAAAGCAGAAAACACTAACCACTGTGCCACCAACACCATTTACATTTTAAGGTGCAAAATGAATGAATTCTTGTGTCACAGTGGGTGTTGGACCACAGGGACGGCCTGGAGGACGGCCTGTAGGGTGTCTTGGCTGGCTCCTCTGTGGCAGGGTGGGCATACTGAGTCAGGGTGGGCATACTGGGTCAGGGTGGGCATACTGGGTCAAGGTGGGCATACTGGGTCAAGGTGGGCATACTGGGTCAGGGAGGAAGGAGAACATTTACATTTACATTTAGCAGACGCTTTTATCCAAAGCGACTTACATATGTGCGACTTACAATGTATACACGTTTTACACTGATGGCACACTGCACATCAGGAGCAATTAGGGGTTCAGTGTCTTGCTCAAGGACGCTTCGACAGGGAATCGAACTAGCAACCTTCTGATTACTAAACGACTTCTTTACCTCCTGTACCACTGTCTCCCAGTTAGATCACCCACAACTGGCAGGCCAGTCAGAGAGGCAAAAGCAAATGATAATAACAATAATTAGTAGTACTAGCAGCAGTCGTAAAAAAGGGCTGTTGGTATCAAGTAGGCTATATGTATGCTCAGTTTACATTTGCAGTTTTATTTTTCAACACTTAGAAATGATTGACACATTACGGCACAAAAAAAAAAAAAAAATGCCACATCAACACCTACAAGTTGGTATTTCATACTTACTCGACTATGCCATGATGTTTAGCAAAAATACAAAAATGGCAAGGAGGAGTCACTGTAGAGATGTTTCGTAAACCGATACATTTTCCAGTGCAATCACACTTTTACACATTTCAGCATTTCAGAAAGCTTGATCAGCACCAGTTGCATGCTCACACACACTGTGGCCGGTTATGCATATCAAGCATTCAAGCCTTTCTCTAGGAGTATGGGTGCATGTCGCGGCTCCTCTGGGTGGCAGTCAGGACAGGAAAATCCTGTTTAAGTGTTCTCAAGAAGGTAATCATGTGGCTTAGTGAGGGCTGAAACTTCACCACAGTAATTACTTGATGTGTATTCAACATCACAATGACAGGACACTGTTGGAGATTGGGTAACTTTATTAAATGCTAGTGCAAATATTCAGTGAGTAAACTTAAAAAATCCTGATGTGAAAACTGATCCATATTCTGATATACCATGATGCTTACTCAAGGGTTTTAGCCATAAACTATAAACACAAATTAGAGAGAACTATTTTTTTTTTTTTTGCATGGTACTGAGGAATCAGAACGTTTATGCCAGTGATGTGAAAGGTAGACTTTAGTGATGTATCCCTACAGGAAATAGTGATTGAAATCAGATAACTTAAAAAAATAAAATAAAAAAATAAAGCTGCTAAAGCCGTTTGACAAGACTAAAAGTGAAACACAACATGAAAAAAAAAAAACAATCTGCCAGATCTTATCTGAAAAGTAACCAAAGAGTTAACGCAATTACAAGTTCAAAGAGCTGAAGAGTATCAAACTTAGTCTAACCGAAATCCAAGGTCACGCTGCAGCCACGAGAGGGGAAAAAACACAAGTTGTCTGGGAGTAGATGTCAAACAATCAGATGCCAAAGTGGTGTAGCTATGTGGAGAACTGGGTGCTCTGGGCGTTAACACTGTGAAATAACTCTGAACTAAGGCACCGAGATTACAATACATGCAGGAACCCACCCTCAACCATCTGGAAGGAGGTGATAAACTTTGATCGAGATTAAATCAATGGTGTCATGATGTCGTGATTGTCTAAAGCCCTCTGCAGCTCCATTTAAAACGGCATGAGATCACGGAGGGATAATGACCCATTAACTAACAGACAAAATCCCTTGAGAGAAAAAAGAAACATCATTTGATAACACCTATAAATTAACATTAAAATCAAAGAACAGCAGAGAAGACCGTTTTATTTTTCGTGATTTGAGGTTTTTCCATTTTGCATGGGGTTCTTTTTTTTAAATTGGCTTCAAAAGTAAAGTGACAACTAACGTCTCCATTTCACTGTATCAACCGGTATCTGAAAAAGGGAACTTAAGTTAATAAGGACATGCAAAGCCTGAAACAGGACTTGTTTTTGAAAATGGACTCACATTTGAGCTTTTAAATTGTTCTATAAAAAGTAGCCAGCGACAGACAGACAAACAAACAACAAGGTTAATCACCGCTTAATATGCGCTCAATCTCCTCCAGTCTTTTCAAGGCAGCTGCCCTTTTCTGTTCAATGTCTTTAATCTCTTTCGTGGATTTGCTCTTAGTCCGCTTGTCAGGCTGGCTGCCCTCCAGGTCCGTTGATTGGTCCTGGCCCCGGCTATCAGAGCCTTCTCCAGGGGAGGATTTCCGCACATTCTTCTCCTTCCCATCCCCCGGCTTGGCTCCCAGACTGACAGGCTGCTGCCCTTTCTGCCGCTCCTTCCTCTCCCCCTCCATCGCTGAGGAAGCAGCGCCCTCTACTGGCAACACAACTTGGCCCGAAGCAGTAATCGCTGCCCTCTTACTGCGGACGATGTTCAGGTGCCTGCGGACATACTCCTCGTGTGGAGCCATGGCCAGTGTCTCCTCGAGGCACCGCTCGGCGCGCGGCAGGTCTCGCTCCTCGAAGTAGACCACACACAGGTTGTGTTTGCCCTGCACGTTGGTGGGGTCCATGCTCAAGATGCGCTGGAAGCAGGCTTTGGCTCCGCGCGTGTCTTTCTTGTGGTTCATGAGGATGTCTCCCTTCAGAATGAGGCCTTTGATGTGCTCTGGATGGTACCGCAACAGCTCGTCCAACACAGGCAGGGCGTCCAGCTCCCGCCGGGACTGCGAGTACAGCAGCGCCAAATTGAACAGAGCGCTTCGGAAGCCGGCCTGCAGGTGGATGGCCTTCCGCATCCAGTGCTCGGCGGGTTCATTCTCGCCGGCGTCCATGGCGAGCATTCCCAGGTTGAAATAGCCGTTGGCGTCCTTTGGCTCCTCTTCTACGTACGTGAGGAAGCGGCGGTTTGCCTCTGGACGGAGTCTGGCGTCGCCTGTTGGGTAGATGTGAGTAGGGAGAGATGCATTAGAAGCCTGCAGGATGGATCTTTAGCATGTCATTAGGCATCTAAGGGGTTAGATTAAATATATCTCTATAATTATAATAAAAAAATGTTTGCACTATATCTGAGTTATGTTTCTTTGATGTCTATTTTTATGTGCATGTCATTTCTTTGTGCATATTATGTATTTGCTGTAAAGCACTTTGAGCTGCATTCTTTTGCATGAAAGGTGCTATATAAATAAAGTTTTATTATTATTATTATTATTATTATTATTATTATTATCTGAAAACGATTCAATACAAAATCAGCACAGATACATCGTCATTTTTCCATTACGCATCTTAGATAAAGACCTCATCTGCTTTCCAGTACTGCTGGAACTTAAAATATGAACAGTATATTCATAAGCAGAATAAGAATCTGCAAAAACATATATGCCTTTCAACAGTGGTGCTTGCATAAGAGCAATGCAATGGTCCCTCACCAGACTCCTGCATGAGTAGAGCCGAGTTGAACAAGGCCAGCTTGTGCCGGGGGTGGAGCTGAAGGGCCTGATTGAAGTTCCTGAGGGCCTCCGCAGGCTCCTTCATCTCAATGTGGACTATAGCCAGATTGTACCACAGGTCAGCGTTGGTGTGGTCCAACTCGAGGGCCCTGAGGTAGGCATCCTTAGCCTCTGTGGGTTTATTCATCTTCAATAAAAGCTCGCCCCTGGAAACGCATTCAAAAGAACGTTACAGAGCTGAAGTGTGTTTTGCAAAAAGCATTCTAATGAAACATCCTTGCATCTCAGAGTAAGAGACTCCTTTGTGCTTCCTCATTTAAATCCCCCCAAATTGATGAACATATGCATAGGTTTCAGGTCAAAATACAAACAAACAAACAAACAAACAAACTTGCCTGCTTATATAGGCTTGCTTGAAGTCCGGCCTCATACTGATGGCTTGCCGGTAAAGCTGATCGGCTTCCTCCAGGCGTGACTCATTTGCCCGGATCAAGTTGGCAAGGTTTATATAGACATTCAGGTGGTTAGGAGCAACACGTGTAGCATATTTCTTCCCTGGAATGATCTAGAATAAATACATTTATAAAAATGGATTCAGAGCCATTTAATGAGAGACCATACAGACAAAGTACAGTATTATAATAAGTCTTTACATTAATACTGCAGGATACTTCAGAGACTTACTTGTCTAAACCTCTTCTATAATGGAAACCATATTTTCTCAGCACTTACTTTGAATAATTATAACTTTAATATCATACAAAATCTACATCTTCAGTATAGTGAGCTGGCAAGTCAACCTCCTTTGTAATCCTTTAACCTCCCATATTCAAACTGGTTTGTACGTAACAGGAGAAGAGAAAACACAGTCACACATTAGAGCAAACTCACCAGTCACAACACACAATAAAAACACAGTCACACATTGAAGCAAACTCACCAGTCACAACACACAATAAAAAGCTCTTAAATAAGCACTGCCAGCTGTCTGACCCAGACCACAGGGCTACACAGCGAAACACATAGGTGTGTTTATCTGCCTTTACATCAACACATACCATCAAAAGTTTTTCAAGAATTTGAAGATCATACCAAAACTAGTTGCCTATAAAACATACCTTACAATTTGTCATGCAATGCTTGGTAGATTAGTTACCTGAGTATCTGAAATAATTGCTAATTGCTCAATATGGAGTAAAATATAGAGAAAAGAACTGACTGAACTGAACTGTTCGTGGTAAAGGACTTCTGGGTCCTATTATTTGTGCCAACATTACATTTTCGATTGGATGTAATGGAACAACAATTTTGAAAATCAAAACTACATAACTTTATGTGAGGCTTGGTCTGAAGATAATCTGGGCCAATTTTGGTGAAGATTTTACAGAAATTGTGGCCTGTGAAAAGCTTTTAAACCTTTTGATATACATCCAATATGGCGGCAACATCAATTAGGTTCTATCGCTTATGATCTCCCACTGTTTTGCTTATTGTGGTCAAATGACACAAATGATTTTTTTAAATGCTTCTTCAAAATTGGGTCCCCGAGACCACATACCAAGTTTGTTTTGATAGATCAAAGCATTGCTTGCACGTTGCTGGAAACTATTCCTGTTTGGTGGCGTTGACACTGCTTTTGATTGGCTGTAATGGGTGAACTCTTTCGCAAATCGAAAAGCCAACAAATAACTTCTCTACTTGGCCCCCCAAAGAAAATCAAGCTGCATGCAGTGAGCAGGTCTGCACCTAGTGGTCAAATAGGGCAACATTTGTGTCAGTACTGTAATATTGTATAATGTCATGATTGTACATGATCTGAAAGAGTTTTCAAGGTGATGGAACCGTCTATTGATGTTTTCCTGTTGTAATTGGTTGTTTACATGGTAATTCTTGTGTGAGCATAGAAATGATCCTATGGGGGACTGATGGAACTGAATATTTCTATTCTACTGTTGTAGCAGACATGAACGGGCCTAATTTTAGTATTATCTGATTCTGTAACCTATACCCCTGGATGTGTACTCTGTCTCACTAACAAACCAAACTCACAAAAAGGTGCAGTAAGGGAGATTCAGGGTGATCTATTAGCTGAAATGGAGTGCAGTATTCATAATTATATTTTCAATTGTTTATAAATCGCCTGTTACTATAAATCGCTTCATCGACTATGAACGCTAGCTTAGAGTAAGTCCTTCGTATGTACATAGGGAGTGGGTCCTCTTTCACGGAGTCTCCTTTACTGCTATCAAGAATCAAGTTTGGCATGCTCATTAGATTCCATCAAAGGGCATTTCAGTGACACACACATACCTGCGGCATAAGAGATTTTGCAACCATGTACGCCTCTTCCGCCTCCTGGGACAGGTTTAAGTTCTTGTAGGTTCTCCCCACATTCATGTGAGCTCCGATGTCATCTAACGTAAACGAAGAAAAAAAAATGAGAGTACATGTTTTTAATAGTAGTAGCAATCACAATAAGAAAAAACCTTATAAACACCCGAAAGCTTCATTTAAGTAAGCTGCTGTAATGCTCCAATGTTTATGATTGTATTCTTTTATTTGTCCTTAATTTCACCAGGGTAGTCACATTGTGAAAGAAGGCTCCGAGCAAGCATGTACTGGCCTTGAAAAGGGAGCACCAAGTAAAATAATAATAATAAAAATAATAATAATAATAATAAAAAACACGGATAACCTAAAATACAAGATAATAAAGACATAAAAATGGGTTCACACACACGCGCACGCGCACACGCACACGCACACGCACATGGCAAAAGCTATTTAAAAGCACATTTGTAACATTTGTGATTTCCAATACACTCTTTAAAAATCAGAGAGGAGTCCCGCGATAAAGGTGCATTAGAATGAACAGCAGCCTTGCCAAACCAATATATTTAATGGTGGGAATGATACATAGGATGAAATATAGATGTATATGTGTTTAGTTGACAGCCTTGCCAAACCAATATATTTAATGGTGGGAACGATACATAGGATGAAATATAGATGTATATGTGTTTAGTTGACAGCCTTGCCAAACCAATATATTTAATGGTGGGAACGATACATAGGATGAAATATAGATGTATATGTGTTTAGTTGACAGCCTTGCCAAACCAATATATTTAATGGTGGGAACGATACATAGGATGAAATATAGATGTATATGTGTTTAGTTGACAGCCTTGCCAAACCAATATATTTAATGGTGGGAACGATACATAGGATGAAATATAGATGTATATGTGTTTAGTTGACAGCCTTGCCAAACCAATATATTCAATGGTGGGAATGATACATAGGATGAAATATAGATGTATATGTTTAGTTGATTAAGAAATTGGATAAATATGAGGGTAATACACCAATAACTGTTATAAAAACATAACATTGAATTTACCTTTGCACTGTAAAGCCGAATGATAAATAGTCCCGTGACCTTTTGAGGCATGCATGTGTAAAATATTACTAGAATCTAAAACAGCTAAGAAAAGTAGCAGCTACAAACTCTTTTTTCATCTGTGGGTTAAAACATGCCTCTTACAAAAAAAAAAAGGGGACATATCATGAAAATGTCACTCTTTTTAGTGTTTCATATCATGAAAATGTCACTCTTTTTAGTGTTTCTAAACGTTAATCTGGGTATCTGGCATGTCTACCAACCCAAAAATGCTGAAAAAAAAAGTTTTGCCAACCTGGGCCAGTAAAACTCTGGACTCTCAATGAGATTGTTCTTAAAAAGAGGGATCAGTGGCAACACTCCGTGTCACAGAACTGCAGAGGACAACTAACACTAACTAACTAACAAAAACCCTAAATTAAGGATCACTTAAGGATCCACAGTACCGTTGGCTGGGTAGTGACTAGTAGTTTGTTAAAATAACCTGACAGTAAAATGAGAGACTGGGTGTAAGGGTTAGCGACGTAAGTATGTTGAAGTGTGTGTGTGTCTGTGTGTGTGTGTGTGTGTGTGTGTGTGTGATAACTTTCGACTCTACAATGACAGGGTCATACATGTTAGATGGGTACTTATTTGTTCATGAACGACGTGATGAGCAGCTTTTATGAGTAGAACATACTCAAGAACTTAGAGACTCACCTGTAGTTACTAAAACACTTTTCACTGTATGATTATTTCATATGGATTTTGGAGAAACATAGAGTAGAGTAGAGCATGCACGACATGTCAATGTTATTGTACCTACACCTCTGTGCTGTGAAACAGTATGATAGTAGGTCTAATGGGATACTGCATTTCTTCAAATGCCTATAAAGAGATTTATTTGCTTGGTTTGGCTTTTTGTGACATTCAGGAACATGTATTTACATTTACATTTAGTCATTTAGCAGACGCTTTTATCCAAAGCGACTTACAAGTTTGTATATACATTTTACATCTACACTGATGGCACACTGCACATCAGGAGCAATTAGGGGTTCAGTGTCTTGCTCAAGGACGCTTCGACAGTGGGAATCGAACTAGCAATCTTCTGATTACTAAACGACTTCTCTACCTCCTGAACCACTGTCGCCCCATGCATTAAATATGGCTGCTCTTGGTGTATAGGCAAGCACATCTGAACAGTGTGCTAGGGTACATCATGTGGCCTGCCAAACGGACCCACCAAAGATGTGCTCAGTTGACACACAGTGATCAATAATTATCACAAACTATCGATTTGCTTATTCTATATGCAGAAAGCTTTCATAAATAGCAAATTTTGTGATGAAGTCACACACACAATACATTGAAGGCATACCCTTTTTGGAACATTATTTAGAGCTAATCTGGGTGTTACATTTTGTATTCAATATATACTGTATCTCAGTGCATGACTAAAATACAGTTTTTGTATTGTTAGGACTGTCCAAGAAAACGGTGAAAGCAGATCCAACCTTCTGTGAGTGTCACAAGCTTTTATTGAAAATTCCACAGTCAAACGACGTACAGGCAGCCATTAAAACATGTGAAAGTGAAAAGTGAAACATTACCTTACAAAATAACTGTTGTCTTTAAATGGCCTCCATAATAAATAGAATTATGAAAATAATATAAATACTAAAAAAAAAGAAAATGTGCAACATTGCAACAGGGTTGGATTATTAATAAACTATACAATCTTTTCTTTTGTATTACAAACTACGTGGATAAACGGTTGGACCTCATTTTTGACAGGGTTTTTCCACCAAAATGATTTTGAAGCTTTTATTTTACAGCTTTTTACAGTTTCCTTTAGGTCATTCATTGATGGTGCCACCTGCCCCATCATTTAATAAGTCACTATTTAAGTGTCTAATACATTAAACCTACATTCTGCACTCCTGCCTCATCATTTAAAGTAACACTATGCAACAATTTGACACTTTTTGAGATATGGTTTTATAGGCAACTAGTTTTGGTACCATCCTCAAATTCATTTTGATAGCATATGGTCATGTGAAGGACAGATAAACACATGTGTCTTCCCCACTAGCCATCCATCATATGCCCTATGTAGTTCTGTGTAACAGGCTGGTACACCCTGCAATAATGGAAGAAAAGCTTTCACACCCATGACATTTCCAGCTAAACTGCCAAAAGACACCAGTTAGTGTGTTGGCAAGCTTATATCAGTGTCAGCTGGGCTGTTGGTGGTGTTTGCAAGGTTTTTGCATGCCTTTTAGGTAGTTAGCTTAATAGTTTTGGAACAGAACTCCGTATTGCTGCTTTAACTGCCGAATGAGTGTTTGTTTTGTAATAAGTCACTATTTAAGTGTCTAATACATTAAACCTACATTCCGCACTCCTGCCTCCAATGAGAATTTTAGGGATCCAGTTCCACATTTATGCATCATTCCTACAAATGAAGACAGCACTTCTGAGTAACTGCACTGTGTGACATCTCCCAGTGAGATAATGGCTTCCGACCGCTGGACTGAAATATCTTAAATGCACTTTTCATCTCTAACCAACTTGATTTTGCCATGACACTCCAAACATTCGAACATCTAGGTGTGTCTGTTTAAAAGCAGTTCATCTGGTCACCTGGGGTGAGGTTTCACAGATTGGAATAGGCTACTGGTAAGTAGTTGGAGCAGGGGCGTCCCTCTCTACCTTCAAGAAGCTTTTGAAGACCCAACTCTACAGAGAGCACCTCCCTTCCTAACTGGCACCTGACTAGCGCTTAACTTGCACTTCAGCAGTTACATTCCTGCACTTATTTTTCCTTTTTTCTAGGTTGTTGTTTTCTAATTCTCATGTAAAGTAGTATTTATTGTTACACCATGCTTTTTATTGCTCTTAGCTTGACTGTTCTCTCCCTTGTACGTCGCTTTGGACAAAAGCGTCTGCTAAATGACTAAATGTAAATGTAAATGTTAATGTAGTTGAACTCAGGAAAGTCACCTCATGTCTGTGACGAGAGACCAACCACATTTTATGTTTCAAGGGAGGGTAAAAAAAAAAAAGTTTTAACTATTTTGTTTTCTTTTGGTGAGGCACTATTTCTCCTGTAGAGAAGCCTCCTCTGATGTACAGATCCCCTGCATAACTGTTTGATTTACAAGTACAGTTACATGTGTCTATAAACAAACGTATGACACTTGATGACAGATTATTTTATATAATCACTTTAAGGCTGTTTAGTGGTCCGTTTCTGCTTGCAGTTCCATGGGAAGTGTGATTATAAATGGGAATTCATCTACATGGTTTAGACGGGACACGTGACAACTCAACAGCAAAGTCATTTGGAGGCGGCATTAATTTGCACACATGTGCATACTGTGTTATTTAGTTTAGCTTAATGATGGAAATGGCCTGAAGCCATTTAATTCTGCCTAAATAAATACAATAAATTGAGATTATGTAGCTTTAACGAATGTCTATTCAACATTGGACCAACGGTTCATCATCCAAAAATCAACCTCGGGCCGATATACGAGCGGTACGCTATCTATTGGTTCAATGTCTAAATGAATCAACCTTGGGCCGATATACGAGCGGTACGCTATCTATTGGTTCAATGTCTAAATGAATCAACCTTGGGCCGATATACGAGCGGTACGCTATCTATTGGTTCAATGTCTAAATGAATCAACCTTGGGCCGATATACGAGCGGTACGCTATCTATTGGTTCAATGTCTAAATGAATCAACCTTGGGCCGATATACGAGCGGTACGCTATCTATTGGTTCAATGTCTAAATGAATCAACCTTGGGCCGATATACGAGCGGTACGCTATCTATTGGTTCAATGTCTAAATGAATCAACCTTGGGCCGATATACGAGCGGTACGCTATCTATTGGTTCAATGTCTAAATGAATCAACCTCGGGCCGATATACGAGCGGTACGCTATCTATTGGTTCAATGTTGGCTCGATATCTAAATGAATGAACCTTGGGCCGATATACGAGTGGTACGCTATCTATTGGTTCGATGTCTAAATTAATCAACCTCGGGCCGATATACGAGTGGTACGCTATCTATTGGTTCAATGTTGGTTCGATGTCTAAATTAATCGAAAGCATGCCATTGGATCAATGTGAAAATGTATGAGCAGATTCGAACTTTACGGACATTGGAGATCAAGATCAATAATTTGACGCATCTGTCAATATCTAATCAACGTTGATATAACTTATGTTTGCTATCTGGGATACAGCTATATGTGGTGTTCATGTATTGTGGTGGGTTTCCATCTAAATTGAGCATTGTGAGACTTGTCACAATTCATTCAAAGTAGTGCTCCAAATGAGCATTTCATTTACATTTAGTCATTTAGCAGACGGTTTTATCCAAAGCGACTTACATATGTGCGACTTACAATGTATACACATTTTACATTTACACTGATGGCACACTGCACATCAGGAGCAATTAGGGGTTCAGTGTCTTGCTCAAGGACGCTTCGACAGGGAATCGAACTAGCAACCTTCTGATTACTAAACGACTTCTTTACCTCCTGTACCACTGCCGCCCAAACCAACCTTTAACACATTTTGACTGCCATTAAGAGAGTGTATATTTATTATAAAATATTCTTACCTGGCTGTACTCGAGTGGCCTGAAGGAAATATCTCAAGGCTATTTCATATCGGTTTTGATTCTCCAGAGCGTGCCCCACATTGTTCCAGAGCTTGGCATTGTTCTTGTTCACCTGCGAAAATAGAACAAAAAATTGGATATATTACAGGTGAGTTGCCTTTTTTAGTTTAACCCCACATTCTTATTCAAAGGTGACGTCAACAAACTGAAAGACAAGTCAAATTCAGGTTTATGCAGCAAAAAATATAAAAGCAACAAAAAATGAACATTGAGAGACCACAATGGTCGAACGTCAAATAGTTCATACTTTTAATGCCGAGGTGAACAGGGTGTACTCGGATTCCCAGTCCCAGTTCCGGTGGAACGTTTTCATAGCATGTGTCAACAGGAGAATTCCCATCAATAGCCAAGATATTTTCTTTGCTCCTCTGTTGAACAAAAAAAACAGTATGTTACACAAAAACACAGGTACAAACAGGCAATTCATTTCCAAAAACAAGACAAATGAGTTGTGCGCAGACTTGCCCTTGACTGGAAACACTTCTGAATCCATGTGCCACTAGTATGCAGAATCCCATGCTGGGGACGTACAGCACCCTCTCCGCCACCACGAACCCCACGGGGAAGAACAGGTTGCAGGCTGGGATGAAAGGGAGGACGGTCAAAGACAGCGCCTAAAAGAGAAGAGGGGAGAGGGAACATTTACATTTTACATTTAGTCATTTAGCAGACGCTTTTATCCAAAGCGACTTACATATGTGCGACTTACAATGTATACACATTTTACATTTACACTGATGGCACACTGCACATCAGGAGCAATTAGGGGTTCAGTGTCTTGCTCAAGGACGCTTCGACAGGGAATCGAACTAGCAACCTTCTGATTACTAAACGACTTATCTACCACTGTACCACTGTCGCCCCCAGGGAAGAAAAGGAATGAATATATGACTGTCAAAGACAGCGCCTAAAATGGAAGAGGGAAGAAAGGGAATGAATATACTTTATGTCTGCATGTTGAAAGCATAATGACCCCACTGGGGTTTTCAACTGTCTGTGTCGAACTTTTACTGAGAGTGGGGGTTGGCTACATAATAATCTCAGGCAGTTTGGCGGTAGAAAATGAGGTAGAAATGGCCTATATTGCCCAGACAGGTTGTGTGTGACGGGTAGTTCCAACAAAATGTCTGCAGGTGTGTGGTGGTACACTCTGCCCTCAAGGAGCCAACAAAATGATAACATTCCAAATAGTTCTTTTAAATATATAGGAATATGAGTCCTACCATAACCAGCGTGGAGGAAAAAAAGAAAGAAAAAAAGGTACACTGTGTGTTCAGAAATCACATAACAATAACCATAACAAAAAGTAGGTGGACAACCTTGCCAACACTTTGCAGGAAATCACTTTAAAGCTGCGATAAGGAATTTTGGCTGAAAACTGACAATCTCACTCCTGAAAGGACATGCAAAAACCCTACAAACACCAACCGCAGCACATCTAGCAGCAGCACATCTAGCAGCAGCACATCTAGCAGCAGCACATCTAGCAGTAATAAAGGGCTAGCATGTGTTTTGGCCCGCAGCACATCTAGCAGTAATAAAAGGCTAGCATGTGTTTTGGCCCGCAGCACATCTAGCAGTAATAAAAGGCTAGCATGTGTTTTGGCAATATAGTTTGCAGGGTGGTCCCACCTGGATAGTGCATAGCCTAGGCAGCTAGTTGGAACGAAAGGTGTGTATGCAATGCCAACACAGGAAATACAGTTGAATGATGTATCTTTGACATAATGTTACTTCAATGTTTTATATGCATCTTCAATTGGCTTATTTTGGTTCATAAAAGTGTCTTGGTAAATGACCGGTTAAATACTTTTAGAGACCAAGACTTGAACAGAATCATGAGCGTAGTACAGTACCATTATCCTGTGAGCACTAAGATTTATATTTGAGTCAATCACCTTTAACCGTCCCAAAGATGCAAAAGACCTGGATTATAGTCAATCACCTTTAACCTTCCCAAAGATGCTCCAGCATCTGGCTAGGTGCATTTACATTTACATTTAGTCATTTAGCAGACGCTTTTGTCCAAAGCGACGTACAAGGGAGAGAACAGTCAAGCCAAGAGCAATAAAAAGCATGGTGTAACAATAAATACTACTTTACTACCAGGTGGACATCATTGTTTTTGCAGGATCTTAGTCAGTAGTCACTTTGTTATTAAAATGGATATCATACTGTATGTAGCCTAAGCTGTTATCTCACCATTATAACAGTTTTTGCTGAGCTGTGGGTATGTCGGAGGCTCTGACAAGCTAGGACAGCCACAAGAAAATAGAAGGCTATGGTTGCCAGGTTACGGATGTCCAGCAGCGTCTCCACCAACGGAATGGTCCCCATGGTCCAATCACAACAGAGCTCAGATGGATTAAGGAGGAGCCACGCGTTGACTGGTAGTAGATAGTTGAACGTCAGCTGTCTGGCTGGTGTAGGGCTCACCGCTGCTGGGTTATCAAACCTGAGGAGGAAAACAGGTCCAATGTTTTGGGACGTGTATGCAATGGAATTCTCTGAATTTACAGTACCAGTCAAAAGTTTGGACACACATTTAATTTTTTCTTTACTTTTATCATTTTCTACGTGGTAGATTAATACTGAAGACATTTAAACTACGAAAGAACACATATGGAATGACGTACTAAACAAAAAAAGTGTTATCTACCATGTAGAAAATAATAAAAGTAAAGAAAAAACTTCTCAAAAAATGAGAAGGCGTGTCCAAACTTTTGACTGGTACTGTATACGGACATGCTATGGATTATGGACGACAATGCCTGGTGTAAACGGCAGACACATTTGTTAAAATGAAATCAATAATGGCGGCGTATGGCCAAGCATCATTTCTATTAGCTATAAGCTTACATTGGCACAGAAAACCAGAGGGATTCAAGTCATCTGTTCAGTTGCAGGTTGGCCATCAGGTCAACATAGGACCCATATGGTGCCTCGCCTAGGCCGTGAGACCTTCTACCAGTCTCGGAGTGAGAGTTCGAGAGGGAGGCTCAGGATCCTTGGAGGCCTAGTTCTGGAGGCCTGTTTGTTTCTTTGTTTCTTTGCTACTTTGAGCTTTTTGTTGTTTCTATTTTTGTTGTCTCCCCGTTTTTCCACTAGTCCATATATTTTTGATTTAGTTTAAAGATAATAAATTAATGATTATTTTTGTCTTATCCGACGTTGTCTGCCCGTTTTCTTATTCCCACGAACTTGTTTTTGTTTACGTTGCCTGGCCCTAGCAGGGAACGTAACAGGTGTCTCTTCGGAGAAACGTATTGCACGGACAGCCCAGACCAGGACATCAATCTGCTGCTTCAAAGAGAGATGTCGATGTATGAACAAGAGTCTCCAATCCAATGTCTCCAAGTCACCTGCTCAACAAAATCCTCTCATGTGGTGGAAAACTTTGGGCTCTTGTGTTTTGTGTCTTGTGTTTTTAGCAAATAACCTGTAGGCCTTCAGGCCTAAGACCCGACAGTGACCGTGCACTGAAAGTTGCTGACAATCCGTGACAATGGATTCAATTGCAGTCATTTTTTCCCCTTTTTTATACAAGCGCCAAGAATGTAAGTAGCCTCTTTCGTTTTCAATAGCACTTTATTTTTTATGAAACTCAGGGTAAAAGTTCTTTGTTGTCACATTTCTCGGAATTGTGTGCCTCATTTTATTTAACGTTAACGTTCATTTAAACCGCTATGCGCAGAGAGCGCAACGGTGCGGGGGAGAGAGAGAGAAAGAGTGAGTGTGTGCGAGCGAGAGGCCAAGGTCTGCGGTCTTGGCCATTAGTTCATTTACGTATTTTTGTGTAGGTAATATGTTGTGAAATATGTTTTAACCTAAATAAATTACCTATACAAGTAGTTATGTCTCGTTGTATTAATTTGTCCTGTTATTGACGTGCCTAATGCGCAATCAGAAATTCGAATATGGTTTTTTTTTTTTTTTAAGCAATTTTGACAGCCCTGGTGGAAGATCTCAAGGACCAACTTTCCTTTTCAGTGGAACGCCCAATTTTTAACATACCTAGGTTTAAAAATCCCTTGCAAACTAGACGGTATTTTCGCACTGAACCATGATTTGTTATTTAAAAAAGTAGAAAAGGACCTGGATAGGTGGATGCATGCGTGGGGGGAGGAGGAGGTCATCCTTGTTCTTTGTATCCCTGGAAATATCTATAACCTTGGGCTATGATCTATAACCTTGGGCTATGATCTCCTCAAAGAAATAGGGTGGGGCAGCTAAAGGTGGGGAGTGAACATTTTGTGTGTATTTTCATTTGTGGTATCTGCACTACCTGGCTGTTGTAAACCAAAAATCAATAAATAAAAAAATAAAAATACTAGAAATACTAAAATACTCCACTGGACTAAACTTAGACTGTCTAAATGGTTTTCTGATGTCGACCCATTATGTGATCGATGTAAGTGCACCCTAGCATCACATACTCACATGTTCTGGTCTTGCCCAAAGCTAGACCATTATTGGTCACCCATCTTTGAACACAATGTCAGGCTTCCTGGGACAGCCAATGTTGCCATGCCCCTTAATGGGTTATTTGGGGTTACACCTGAGCATCTAGGTGCAACTAGGGCACAATCAAATAGTAATACTTTTTTTAATATAAAATCAAATTATTTAAGCTAGCTTACAACTATTAACATCTAATTTCACACAGTGTAAAAGTTTGATTTGTTAATCAAACTTTTACGGCGTGTGAAATTAGACAGTTGTGTGTTTGGCCGTATGACTTCGTAAAAGCTCGATAAACAAGTCAGTTGTGTGTTTAGCTGTATAACTTCGTAAACCACTGTTGACCTGTATCAAACTCGGCGTAAATTGAAAAAACCTGTTTTCAAACCTTTCAATAAAAATATGGCGGCTGCATCAATTAAAATGACTTGACAAGTTGCCATGACCTTGGGACGTGGCTTACACAGTATTTCACAATTCTACCTTAAAATAACAATTTCAATAATAATGTTGGTGGTACACTGATAAGGATAATGGCATATGTGCCACTGCAAGCCAGGTATGCCTGATATTGCACTATGTAACTTTTGTGGACAGGGTGCGACACCTCTTGCAAGAAGAATGTAATGCTTTATGGCACCACCTCACGCAACAACGACTAGACCTTTCTGCTAGCTAAAAGAAGCAGGGAAGACGTACTCGAAAGGGAGCGAGGAAGAGAAAAAGAGAGAGTGACCGAGCGAGAGACCGAACCACAGTCAGTCTCGGCCTGGCTTTCACTCGTTGGCAAGAGCTAAAAGAGACAAAAGGAAGCAAGTCAGATGCCAAGCTGACCTTCTCTCTGTTAGACTAGTCAGTAATAACATATTAGCTGTCTTGCAATGTCTTGTGTTGCACTTGCTTGATGTTTGGCTGTGTTAAACTAGCAAGTTGACAACTTTCCTTTCATCACTAACATCCCTGCCAATGCTATTTATGAAAGAATGAGATGTAGCCAATACCAATTCTCACATAAAGGGGCTTTGAAGTAAAAACATTAACAGTTGTTTGTGTTGCCGAGATACGACCTCACCTCCTATTTGGCAGCTTTGCCCATCACATCCAATTGAAATTGGTGGCAAACACTTTCGAAAATCAAAAAGTTCATATGAAGACATTTATGACACTCCTGACACCATGCAATTCTCAAGAACGTAATTAATTTGTTTCTGGGTAATTCCCAGAAAAGAATACTGTGTCATACCATTAATTAAGTAATTCCATATTAACTACAAGATATTACCTTTCAACGACTTGCTTTACAATTGTTGGCATATTGGTGAACTTGCACTTACCTTTTCTTTTAAACAAGCCATTTCATCAATATTTATTCTATACCCAATACAATGACCTGTATCATATCTCACTCAATGTCAAACTTTTTATATTGTTACTCCTCCTAAGTTTACCTGACAACACCAATTTAAAAATCAGTGGTTCCCCCTGGTACAATCACAACTGCAATGTCTTTGTAGTCACTGTTTACCTAATAAATCAGTGTGTGTGTATGTTTTGCCATATAAAATGAGACAATAAAAGACATTTACATTTACATTTAGTCATTTAGCAGACGCTTTTATCCAAAGCGACTTACAAGGATGTATACACAATTTTTACATTTACACTGATGGCACACTGCACATTAGGAGCAATTAGGGGTTCAGTGTCTTGCTCAAGGACGCTTCGACAGGGAATCGAACTAGCAACCTTCTGATTACTAAACAACTTCTCTACCTCCTGTACCACTGTCTCCCCCCCTACCACTGTCTCCCCCCAAAAGGTGTGTTCACTTAATAAAATAGTGTGTGTGTGTGTGTTGCCATAATAAAATGAGACAATAAATGGCCTTGCGATTACCTGGTGAAAACTGGTATTTAAAAAGCAGTGGTTCTCCTGGTAAAATCACAACTGCTATGTCTTTGTAGTCACTGTTTACTTAATACAATAGTGTGTGTGTGTGTGTTGCCATATAAAATGAGACAATAAATAATATAAATAAATAAATTAATAAATTAATAAATAAATAAAAGGTGTGATTACCTGGTGAAAACTGGTAGCTGCGACTGGATGATCTGCACTCTGATCACGACCAGCAGCAGTGTACTGATGATGAGGACGATGAGCTTGAGCAGCACCTGCAGCATGCCGTAAGGCAAGATGTGTTTCCCTCGCAGTACCTGCACTACGGTGTCCACCAGGGTAGGCAGGGTAAACTGTCAAGAGAATGAGGAAAAGGACAAAATAAATGACAGAATGACATAAAACATGAAAAAAACTTTTTTTTAAAAGCATTTTCTGAAGACAGTCTTTTTCACAGTGGATATAATTTAACATTTGAGTCTTTTTCACAGTGGATATAATTTAACATTTGAGTCTTTTTCACAGTGGATTTAATTAAACAACATTTGAAAAGCACAGACTTAATAGAAAGGGGTTTCTAAACTTTTCAACAGTCAAACCTCTTCCATAAAAAATGGGCCACCACTTCAGATGCTATCAAAGTGATCATGAATAATAATAAAACTGTGGGCATTATTTAGCTGTATTCATTACGTAACCTGGTCAAATCCGTTGGCTTTGTTTAATTCATATCACCAAAGTCCCTGTATCAAAAAGTCTTTGCTATCATATCACTGGCGTTATTTGGCCTGCTCAGCTCCGGTACCACTGTTTCATACGGACTGTTATTATTGACACACGCGCATTCAAAGATTTAGGGTGGCGCTATGGCGGAGAATCAAGAGAGCGTCCGTAAAAGGCAGAAAAGGCCCAAGGCTTGGGATCATTTCAAATGAAGACAAGAAGAAGACAACATGGTACAGTGTATACACTGCAAAACGGACCTGGCGTACCATAACACCACCTCATCAATGTCTTCAACATCTCACCAGAAAACGTCTGCACGTTAACAGTTCACCAAGCAGTTACTTGAGTGTTGCTAAGGTAACATGGTGGTTTCTAAACTAATTTAAGTAGTTGCTATGCTGGTTTTTGAATATATCATTTATAATACTGTAAATAATAATAATAATAATAATAATAATAATAATAATAATAAATCATTTTTGTTCTAACCCATACGTTTCCGGAGATATGAGTATAACCTAAATTTGCTTATTATAGCGCCTTCTACAAGCGAAACACAGTAATATCACTTGCACAAGTCATTTCACAATTTTGGACGCTATGGTGAATATTTTGTGCATGTGAGATCAAAACAGACAAATGAGTCGGAAACAAATGCAGTGTGAGGGTGTGTGGGTGTGGGTGTGGGTGTGGGTGTGGGGGTGTGGGTGTGTGTGTGTGTGTGTGTGTGTAGCACGTTTATTGATTAATGTTGAAAAATATAAAAACGTCAAAAGGGAGGGTCAAACTACCTCTAAAGTGCCAGACAGGTGTCAATAAAAAGAAAAAAGAAAACCAAACATGAGAATGGCGTCTTACCTCTTGTGCAACAAAGACCTCATACACACAGCAGATCCCGATGACTGTGATTCCTTGCTCCTTACAGAGGGTGGCAGCGCCAACCAGGACGACTGTGACCGCAATAGGCATCCACACTGTCACAACAAGGGAAAGAGCTTACACACACTGGAGGACAAAAGGGTACTATTATCATTTACATTTAGTCATTTATCATTTACATTTAGTCATTTAGCAGACGCTTTTGTCCAAAGCGACGTGCAAGGGAGAGAACAGTCAAGCTAAGAGCAATAAAAAGCATGGTGTAACAATAAATACTACTTTACAACATGAGAATTAGAAAACAACGACCTAGAAAAAAAAGGAAAAAGAAGTGCAGGAATGTAACTGCTGAAGTGCAAGTTAAGCGCTAGTCAGGTGCCAGTCAGGTAACCTCAAGCACAGCCTTAGTTTTAAACACTCATGGAATCCACACCGACAAAGAAATATGATGCTAAACTACACTTCAGCTTAAACATTTAGAATACGCAGTAAACAGCATCTCTACACCACAAGCTTTCATGGCATTGCCTTCTGAAGACGATCACTTTAAATGACACAAGGAGTGAAAGAAAGAAAATTGCTACCTAGTAGTATGATCATCTGACAATTGGTGCACTGTTTTAGGCCTGTGGAGTTGATGCAGAATTTTGGAGTACTTAATGGAATTAAGCCACTTGCTTGCCATTACAACCTGATGGCAAGCTCACCAAGAGCTTTAAACTTAAGGATGTTTAGTTTTTTCCCGAGACTAAACATCCTTAAGTAACTGGGGGCATACATATCAAATTCAATAGGTATCTGTTCAAATAGAAGAATGCCGATAAATCGCTGGCCTGACACCACGGGACAGTCAACAATTCTCTCCTTCATTCGCCTTTTCTACTCTTTTAAATTGCTATTAGGAGGGAAAACGTGTGAAGGAGTTGATGATCATGATACCATCATGTCTGCTCGGAAGTGTATGCGTTAATCGGAAAGGTACTTCTAGTCGGGTTACATAAGCAGTAACATAGCATTTACACCACAACATGAATTCAGATTCGATTGAAGTTTCAAAATAAAGGAGTTCTACTTGGACCTGAGCTGAGTTTGGCTTGTTAAACCAGTGGACAGCCACATGGTCTATTCCATCCCTCAAAGACACAGGTCATTGGGAAGTCTTTAGCATGTCAATAGAAGCTAAACTAATGCTAACTGATGAAGGGGTGGGTGGTTACACTCTCCTTCTCATGCTGTGACCGATATGTATACCTGAACGTTTCACTTATGCTAGGTACTTGTTAAAGAAAGTATTAGTATATTTTATCATGAATGTTTTAGCTAAAAGGCTTGTTCAAAATGTTGTGTGTAAAGTGTGTGTAGGTTGATTTTGGAAAAACACTTAGTGAGCCGAGAATGTGAAACCAGATGCCTCACGTGATGTTCTTCTGACATAAGGAGAAAGCGGGTTGTAAAATGACTCGTTGCTAGGCAGAAGTAGAATTCAGCTGAACTGCACTAATCCTAAGTGTATCCCAGCATCATGACTGTCATACTGTGTAAACATTGTGTTTGAATAAAAGGACTTGTTTTTAGCATGGCACGTCAGACAGACTTAAGGTGTCTGTTCTCTGTCGGGGCCCTGTTCGTAAACAGTCCAGTTCACTTACATGCTGAGTAGTGTCTTTAATATGCTAACTAACTGTTGAGGGTATTTTCCCTGACAGTACTTCTTAAACAGTCATTTCATTTGTCAGTGTATTAACCAAAAGGAAAAGCCTTTAAGGTTTATAGCAAAGCGATCATTGTGTTGGTGTGATAATGTGGTGCAAAGATTGGATCATCAGACAAAAAGAATCACATTTTTCTCAGCATCTACTACTAGGGTTAGAAATATAGTCATACTCCTATTACTTAAAATTGCAATGTACTGGAATAGAAACTCATTTTGTGATCCATATCACAATAGTCTGAAGATGTGGCTTAAACATAAGCAAACAGCATAGGCATAGTTTCCTGTTAGATATCATAGGAAGCTAATGTTACAATCTGTTTAATATGAAACTCATGTTAATATGTGTGAATATGAACTTGTGTAAATATGAGGGTATCTACATTTTCCTGTTATAAAGAAGTCCTCCCTCCCCTTTTGCCCTTCTTAAACATGTTAATTCAATGGTTGCGATTTCCACTGCAAGAGTGTCAGAAGATTAGGGTGTATGGCACTCTGTCGTAACGGGATCGATTAACGGCTCGTCTAAAAGTGTTCCTACACAACACCATAACACTAAATAAACGCTCAATAAATGGTTTTCACTGTGAGTGGGAATGAGGTATTTGTATGTGTGTGTGGAGGGGTGTAGTAGTCTTATTACTTGAAATGGCCATCCCTACTTCATACCACTTTTTAAATGGCTAGTGGCACTCGCACCACAACTACATGTCCTTTAGCTTTGCGTGGCACAATGACGATACAATCACATCAAACACTGTAATGCGGTTTAATACAGTGCAGTTAATAGTTGGGAAAATACAGTAGTAACGTTAGGGCGCACGATATGCTGTGCTAGTATCTCCAGTTCTCTGCAAACCTACATCTGGGTAACAGTGGGGGGGGCGACAGTGGTACAGTGGTAGAGAAGTCGTTTAGTAATCAGAAGGTTGCTAGTTCAATTCCCTGTCGAAGCGTCCTTGAGCAAGACACTGAACCCCTAATTGCTCCTGATGTAAAATGTAAAATGTGTATACATTGTAAGTCACACATATGTAAGTCGTTTGGATAAAAGCGTCTGCTAAATGACTAAATGTAAATGTAACAGTTAGCCGATGATGATGTCCAATACAGAGTATTTGCAGCCATATCGGATGTTCTTGTACAGTGACCGTCGTAAAGCCAACGATTTCTAAAGTTCTCTAAAAAGTCTTACCCTATTCATTTAAATCAGGTAAAGGTATGGACCAGAGTGACTCTGGGACACTTTTTACAAGAGCACTGCACAGGATCAGCACTGCACAAGAGCACTGCACAGGATCAGCACTGCACAAGAGCACTGCACAGGATCAGCACTGCACAAGAGCACTGCACAGGATCAGCACTGCACAAGAGCACTGCACAAGATCAGCACTGCACAGGATCAGCACTGCACAGGATCAGCACTGCACAGGATCAGCACTGCACAAGAGCACTGCACAAGAGCACTGCACAGGATCAGCACTGCACAAGAGCACTGCACAAGATCAGCACTGCACAAGAGCACTGCACAAGAGCACTGCACAGGATCAGCACTGCACAAGAGCACTGCACAGGATCAGCACTGCACAAGAGCACTGCACAGGATCAGCACTGCACAAGAGCACTGCACAGGATCAGCACTGCACAAGAGCACTGCACAGGATCAGCACTGCACAGGATCAGCACTGCACAAGAGCACTGCACAGGATCAGCACTGCACAAGAGCACTGCACAGGATCAGCACTGCACAAGAGCACTGCACATGATCAGCACTGCACAAGATCAGCACTGCACAGGATCAGCACTGCACAAGAGCACTGCACAGGATCAGCACTGCACAAGAGCACTGCACAGGATCAGCACTGCACAAGAGCACTGCACAGGATCAGCACTGCACAAGAGCACTGCACAGGATCAGCACTGCACAAGAGCACTGCACAAGATCAGCACTGCACAGGATCAGCACTGCACAGGATCAGCACTGCACAGGATCAGCACTGCACAAGAGCACTGCACAAGAGCACTGCACAGGATCAGCACTGCACAAGAGCACTGCACAAGATCAGCACTGCACAAGAGCACTGCACAAGAGCACTGCACAGGATCAGCACTGCACAAGAGCACTGCACAGGATCAGCACTGCACAAGAGCACTGCACAGGATCAGCACTGCACAAGAGCACTGCACAGGATCAGCACTGCACAAGAGCACTGCACAGGATCAGCACTGCACAGGATCAGCACTGCACAAGAGCACTGCACAGGATCAGCACTGCACAAGAGCACTGCACAGGATCAGCACTGCACAAGAGCACTGCACATGATCAGCACTGCACAAGATCAGCACTGCACAGGATCAGCACTGCACAAGAGCACTGCACAGGATCAGCACTGCACAAGAGCACTGCACAGGATCAGCACTGCACAAGAGCACTGCACAGGATCAGCACTGCACAGGATCAGCACTGCACAAGAGCACTGCACAGGATCAGCACTGCACAGGATCAGCACTGCACAAGAGCACTGCGGACGGACATGTCAGAGTGTGAGCCGTGTCAATATCTCCAAGATAGGGACATTATTAAAATATATATATATTCAAGAAGAATATGCAATCACTTGCGCAATCACACAATAATAGGAAAAGGTGAAAACACTCAGCTTCACTGTTTGGCCCCTCAAATAAAAAAGGTAGAAATACTCAGGGGGTCTTTTCTGCTCGGCCCCCAAAGACATGCATACTAGTTGTAGTCTCTTGCGTGCCTCGTGGCACATAAGGCCTCTTAACCACTTAAAGACATGCATACTACTTATAAGATTATTGCATCTGAACTGAAGTTGCTTACACAAATATTAGCCTGAATCTGGGCCCCCCAAAACTTCACAAACCTTTCAACCTTTCAATTAAAAAAAAGTACAATCACATAAAAGTACTGATACACTGATGACATTTATAAGAATTCTGTGACGGAAAACATCATAAAACCACATGCACATGGACTGTGTACGTATGGTCAAGCCTGTGTACTTGCCCCATACATTCACTTACCAATGGAGTGATCTGGACTTTTAGATTTAGTGTATACTAAAAACGCTGCCAACAGAAACATGGAGGACAACAGCTCAGCTCTCCCGACCACGCCGGTTATCTAAACGAATAAAGAAGTAAACATAAATATGTTAAAATGATATAGATCACCATTGCACTGACAAAAAAACAAATCTTATATTTCCATTGTAGCAATAATGGAAATACTGTCTGTGATATATTTCAGACAGGATTTTAAAATGTTAAGTTCTGCATATCTGACAAAATATACTCTTTTCTGATTGTCTGGCAGGTTTTTCCCCGATAATTCTGTATCAGGACACACCTATGAAGCAGATTCGGTCAAAAACTTTAAATCGTCATTCTATATCTCTATATGTATATATACTGTACATTCTGAAACCTTTGAAGGTTAACTATAACGACCATATAGTGAATAATGGTTGAATGAAATGGTCCAACGATAGATCTAGGACACTACAGTGAGTGTTTAGAATTGACAGAGACCTGTCAGCCAATAAGACAACAGTATTTCCATATATTATTTCGCTGTAAACCCAATCTGATTGGTTTTGCCTCCATTCATTGAAGGTAATATCCAACGCTCTGTTAGGTGAAGGTAATAAGTCTCTGTGATTAACCGCTCAAAAAGTGGGGAATTATTTGGGGCTAAAAGGAAAAAAAATATTTGTTACTATAGCCAAAATTCCCAGGCCAGGCTATACCATACCATACCATGGGCTAATGATCTTACGTTCATTGTTTTTAACATCTTAACATCTCTTTATCCTCAGCCCTTCAAAATATTGAGGATGTCTGCACAACTAGAAGAATCAATATGGTTTCAAACAGAGTGATGTGACTGTTATACTTGCACTGCCGATGTAACAAATACATCTCACAGGATGTCTTTTTGCTGCCTTTTTTTTGCACTACCATAACCTCACTTTAAAGTAAACTTATGCTGCTGTACATGTATCTGTATGTTTATAACTATATGTATATCTATATATCAATATGTATATCTATATATCAATATGTATATCTATATGTAGGACATGTCTTGTCTTATCTGTTGTTGTGCCTGTGCACTTTATATGTTTCACCGTGGGAGAGTGGGAAACGTTTTTTTCGATTCCTTTGTATGTCTTAACATGCAAAGTAATTGACAATAAAGCTACTTTGACTTTGACTTTGAACTGAAAAGGACTCAAGTACTGGCGAGTGCCAGTGTGTGTCTGCCTCTGTACTCACGGCCTCCGTGTGGACGGGGTGCACAGCGAACAACAGAGCCGCCCACAGACTGGATGTCGGGTCGAGGAAGAGACGGCAGACCCGCACGAAGAGAACGCACACCACCGCGTGAAGCACCACATTTAAGAAGTGGTAAGACGCAGCGTTCAACTCACTGAACACATAGTTCAGTCGGAACGTCAAAACGGTTAGTGGTCTGTATGATTTATGGCTCCTCTCCTGCAAAACAACAACAACAACAAAAAGAAAAACAACTTAATCTTAAATTTCTTCACCTAATACAATATTTAACATTTTATCACCTCAATTATCTTGCAATTGTGGTAGTCAAGACATTAGCGCAATGAACTCTGCCATCCCAATTTAAATATGTGTTCTGCACTTCTTTTTCTCTCGTTTCTCTATTTCTTATGTAAAGTAGTATTTATTGTTACACTAGGTCTCTGTTGCTCGTAGCTTGACTGTTCTCTCCCTTTGGACAAAAGCGTAGACCTGCTAAATGACTAAATGTAAAATGTAAATGTTATTTGTTTGCAGAACTGTGGTGGTGCTTCTTCCTGTAATCCACGCACACCATTAGAAATGAGTTTCTTCCCTCAATGCCAGTTCCAGACGCTTCAATAAAACATTGATTGAAATAAACATGGGTTCATGCCTTTTTGTTAGTTGTACAAGTACATCTTTTCACTCACTTTAACAGGCACTTTCTATATGCAACCAACTTCTTTAGATGGCAGAGTCCTAAACTCTATGTTTTTAAAAGGGCTCCAGACTACAAACCTGTTGGACCCTCGTTACTGGCAAGATTACTTGCATGTTGAAGAGGGCATCAACAAGTAAACATGGCTAGTCTACATACATTTACAAAAGAGGACATCAACAAGTAAACATGGTTGGTGTACATACATTTACAAAAGAGGACATCAACAAGTAAACATGGCTAGTCTACATACATTTACAAAATCAGAAGGGACAGATTCTTTGTTGACAGAGGGCACCAGTGTTGCATATCAAAATATGAATAGGTGGCCTCAACATAAGCACTCATGCCCATATATCATGACCTGGACAATTTCAACGTGATTGGCGAACACCAGAGTTATTCACAGATTGATTAAGATAGATTGATACGAAAAACATATGGCTTGTACCAAATACATTAGGATGAGAACAACAGATGCTCTTTAGGAGGAACAAAGTGGCCGAGTTCTCCCCAGAGTTCCACAGGGTGCACTGCACACAATACACCGATTTTGAATATTGGCTAATTCGTATTTTAATAGCAATGTGTTGTCTGCCAGAATATCAGTGGGTCATAGGTGTTGGAGAACGCTCTCATAACTTCATCATTATCGTCTAACTCAGCAATCCTAGCAATCACGACCATAATGACAACCTACTTTCACTACCATAACAACACCCTAGCAGCCACCTTGAGAACCATAGCGACACCCTAGCAACCACCATAGCAACCACTTAAACCACCATAACAACTAGGGCTGAACGATTTGGGAAAATAATCTAATTGCGATTTCCCCCCCCCCCCCAATATTGCGATTGCGATTTAATATGCGATGTTTTTACTTTATCCAAAACGTTTTCCCAACAAATCGTAATGAATGATTTAAATAGGACCAACACAATATTAGATACATTTAGTGTAAAATATTATTTCCCACATTTTACATTTTTTATTTAACTGCTCATTACAGAATCAAGAACAACAAATCGGTGGCTTTGCCACTGTGCATTTAAGTAATTTAAAAAAAAATCATTGTAAGAATAAACACAAGGCATGCACTTTTTAAACACTGTGTGCAAAATGTACCATCTTACTTACACATTTCCATTCACACTCAAGTGTGCCATAACAAGGGAGAGGAAAAGAGAGGGGTTGTAAAATATACAAGGTTGCATGCCAGTTAACCTAGCTATCTCTAGTTTAAGGAACCATCTTAATTAAATTAAATAGTTTTGTATATAGCGCCAAAACAATACAATTGTCTCAAGGTGCTTTACAGACGCCAGGGCCTGAACCCCCTCTTAAGTGTTGGTGCTTTGCGTGTGTAATATGAATTCCTTTTAATTTGAAGTGAATCGGTGTTCGGAACTTGAGGATTACAAAATGCCTGAGAGCTTGATAGACCCCGATACCACAGTCAGGCCCCTCATGGTAAGGTGCAAAGAGAAAGGCCTAACAGGTAGGGATGCACCGATACCGATACCAGTATCGGTACCGGTGCCGATACTTCGTTAAAATACTCGTACTCGTATTCGTTTTTGAATTGCCGATACCAAGCACCGATACCACTCATCAGTATTTCACTGCATCGAACTGGCTGGGCTATGCTGACACAAATGTGATTTATTGTCCTACCTGTCCTACCACTCTCTGCCAGACTAGTAAGTAGCTTATTTGCCGTCTTGTGTTGCATTTGCTTGATGTTTGACTGTGTTAGGAAAGTTTGTCATAGTGTCAAAGTATTTCAGTATAAAGTTTTCGCTAAATTTAGCTGCTAGCATCTCGTTAGCGATTAGCAGTTCCGATGTGCTGCCTTAACGGCGATTTGGGCTCATTTTAAGATAAATGACGACAACAGGAGTAAGGCACAGTGTAAGATCTGCACTGCTACGGTGTCGAGGGGCGGAAAGGAAAGTACTTTGTTTAACACAAGCAATTTGATTAAACATCTGAAGACGCACCATAGTACTAAGTACACAGAGTTCACTGATGCTAGTGGCGCAAGACCGAAGCAACCAATCTTAACTGACGTCTTGCAAAAGAAAAAAACGCGCACGCACACAGAGAGAGAGAGAGAGAGGTAGAGAGAAAGACTGTGCCACATAGGTCAAGTGATTGTTTGTGTACTTGAGCAGGAGATTCTTCTGATCCTTTTGTAACTGAAATGTGCTCTTGTGCTAATCCAGTAATAGTTCTGTTCACTTTTTGTTAAGCAGACTGTGTTGTTAACTATGCAGCAAATTGAATTGCCTTTATCTGGTTATATTGGCATTTTGTCTAATGTGATGATATTGTCTGTTTGAAGGCTTTTTTTGTGTGTTAAAACCAGAAAGCTCTGTTTATTTTTGGCTTGGGATAGCCTTCTGTTAATTTTGTACTATAGGCTTGACATAATCTGCAGAGGATAAAATAAAATCTGCCTCCAAATTAATTGCACTTTCATGGAGACCAAATCTAAGAAGTATCGGTATCGGTACTCGGTATCGGCAAGTACACAAATAAAAATACTCGTACCGGTTTGTAAAAAAGTGGTATCGGTGCATCCCTACTAACAGGCAACCATATCTGGAGCCCACTGAGACAAGTAGACAAAACCTATACCCCCCACAGGGACAGGTATGGGACCAGATAAACCCCTCAACCTCTGGCCCCGATACCAATGCCTTACGTAGGCCTGGCTCAAGCTCCTGTATCTAGACAAGGCCAGCCGATACAGAACATGGTGTACTGCCAAAACCACAACACCCCTTCTCAGCCCTTCTCCAGCAGTGTGCAGCAGGCCAGAGGAACCGGTGAACACATCTGTTGTGTGTGTGTGTGTGTGTGTGTGTGTGTGAGCATGTGTGTGTGTGAGCATGTGTGTGTGTGAGTGTGTGTGTGTGTGTGCGTACTAAACAACAGGAAGCCACCGGCCCCAGCTTCACCTTGTGACCCAACCATCTAAACCTGGGGCCCCTGGCTGGAAGCAGAAGAAGATAAAGTTTCGACCCTCGGCCCCCTGCTTAAACATATAAAAAGCCTGAATGCCCCCTGTACTGTTAGAACTTTTTTGCCGTCTTCATTTGCTGATGGTTGATTTGCTTTGACTTGCACACGATCTCTAGAACTAGACCGGTAACTGTACTCCGTTTCCAGTCATAAAAAGATTGTTACCATTTCGCAACCAGAAGATACTTTTCTCCTGTTTTTTTTACATGAGTCTCTGCTGAGAGAGAAGAATTATTTCTGAACGAAGATCGCTACTCTGCCGCCTCTCTCGGCCTTTCCCCCCTAAAAAGGTCAGTCTTACCGTACGTCAGCGAAAAACTAAATATCTAGGTGAAAGGTAAATTCCCTTTGAACCAGCCGCGAACCCCCAAAAGTGGAAGCGGAGAAAGTGAACCGAGACGGATGGTTGTCCGACACCCTCGGATCAGAGAAAACCACACACAGAGAAGCTCATTCAGAAGAGCGAGGCCTCATGTGAGATCTGATAGGGTGTGGAGAGGCGAAAGTGACTGTACTGGTTATGAAAATAAATAAATCAGAAACAGTAATAAAAAAGGTTGAAATATTGTGGTTGCAACTGTGTTGATTAATTACTGACACACACACACACACACACACACACACACACACACACACACACACACTGAGACACTTGAACTCCAGAGAAACGTCTGAGCGCCAAGAGGAAGTAGATACATTACGGTAAAGGGCCTCACTGGTAGTGAAGAAAACAGAGACAGGAGTAAGCCAACGGTGGTTTGTTCAGGAGATCAGACGCATGGGTGGCTCTCGTTAATATGAAGCTGCACAGACATCCAGAGGGTTTCTACCTATTGTAGCTTTTTAACTATCCTGTGATAGCCGTCTCTAGCTTAGGGAAACATCTTAACAGTTGGCAGCTGCTACTGTGTGTTAATATGGACTAGGAGTGGGCGATATACCGGTTTGATAGTAAAAAACGGTATTGTGCCGCGCCATGATATGGATTTTGCAATATCATGGATACCGCGATCTATTCATAATTCATAAATTCAAATTTGGCATCAATATTTTTTTGTTCCGGATCGAACATGATCAAGGCATTGCAGCTAAATAAGTGGGCAAACCTTGGCTGTTTCGGACACAGGCTGCACAATGCTATTGGTAAGTTTCAGGACTATAGCCTCCCCTGTATGATGCTTATTATTAAGAAAAAATACAGCTCCCATCAGCCATGTACTGTAGGCTAAATCTAAGCACATCAGATTTGTAAAATGTGTAAATGCCGTAAATCCTCAAATAAAGATTAAAAGTTAATGGCCGCTGTCATTGGGAACGGGTTTTGTGCTTCTAATTCACATCTTTCATATCATTCCGCAAGTAGTCCGGTCATTTAACGTAGCGGAAAGTCATTGTAACTTGAAGTCAGCAAGTAATGGGTTGCTACGCAACACCTGGAACTTTAAAGTTCTATTAGCCTGAAGAAAATGTTTTTCCCATTCGAACGTTCAAATCAACAGAACTTTTTGGAACATTCTGAAGAGCCGTAGCGTACCTAGATAGAAATAAAGGCCTGCCCCTAATACAGGCCTGTGCACTTTACCTTATTTTCTTTATCTCCTGTGTTCTTTTTAATTTAATTTAACATAATATTTAATTTAATTTATTTATATATAGGCCTACCTACCTCATGTTCCATGTTTACGGAATGCATGTTTGCACAATACAAATAAAAACTTTTCAGGTCCATATGGTCCAATGCCTCACTCTTTCTGGTTATATCAGGTTAAAATACATATTTTGCCTTAACTAATATAATTTAACTAAGAAGGGCTATTAAAATGTGATTCAGATTTTGTCCCCTCATATATCATGAGATCATATCGATATCGTCTGGACAGTGGAAAATATCGTGATATGAATTTTTGCTCATATATCGCCCACCCCTAATCTGGACTCATGTTTATGTGTGAATATGAATGCGTTAATATGATGATGCCCAGGCCCCCGGAGGGTTCTACACTTTCCTATTCTGATTGGATGAGTTCAATTGAGGAGACCGTAACATCAGCTCGATAACTAGCCATCATTTCATGCAAATGGGACTCTGCCATTTAAACCGTTTAAGGTGATTTCATTTCATTTTTATTTAATTTCTCAAAATATGCTCATCAATAAAAGGCAGTCCTGGATTCAAAGTGATCACAACCACTTGCGGAGGAGGAGGAGGAGGAGGAGGAGGTGTGTTAAATGGCTCGACCCAATCCTGAGGCAAGTAAAGGGACACCAACGGATCAAGGTCTGATGTCTATGTAGTGAATGAAGGACATAGGGAACGCCTCTCCGAACACAGGGAACGCCCCTCCGACATTAACCGCTCTCTCCGAACCCTCTCCGAGGTGCTCGGAGAGGCTGTTGTGCACCTACTCATTTTTCTAACTTCCCGTACGAGATTCCCGTACGAGGTTAGTTGGAGAGGGCTCGGAGTAGCATAAGCCCCCCCCCCCCCCTTGCCCTTTCTGAACACATTCATTCAATGATTCCCACTGCAAACGTGTCATAGAACTCTACCATGATCGCCAATTCTATGGTCACCAGAGGACCGATCAATGATTCCCACTGCAAACGTGTCATAGAACTCTACCATGATCGCCAATTCTATGGTCACCAGAGGACCGATCAATGATTCCCACTGCAAACGTGTCATAGAACTCTACCATGATCGCCAATTCTATGGTCACCAGAGGACCGATCAATGATTCCCACTGCAAACGTGTCATGGAACTCTACCATGATCGCCAATTCTATGGTCACCAGAGGACCGATCAATGATTCCCACTGCAAACGTGTCATAGAACTCTACCATGATCGCCAATTCTATGGTCACCAGAGGACCGATCAATGATTCCCACTGCAAACGTGTCATAGAACTCTACCATGATCGCCAATTCTATGGTCACCAGAGGACCGATCAATGATTCCCACTGCAAACGTGTCATAGAACTCTACCATGATCGCCAATTCTATGGTCACCAGAGGACCGATCAATGATTCCCACTGCAAACGTGTCATAGAACTCTACCATGATCGCCAATTCTATGGTCACCAGAGGGCCGATCAATGATTCGACTTAAACATTTAACGTCCATTCCCATGACACAATAACACTAAATAAAAGCTTAATAATCGGTTTTCACTGTGAGTGATGAGGTGAGGTAGCCTATAATGCAGGGGTCTCAAACTCAAATCACCCGATGAGCGTCCAGTCTGGTTAGTGGGGGGCCAGATGTTTTTTGATCTGTTGGCTTGCCTATCACAATACTGTAGATACCACTTTTGAGTTGGCAAATCTACCATGTAGATTTCAGTGGTACAATGGTTAGAGTTGAATAACAAGTAGCTGACCTGAGTTTCAATTCCTGGGCAATGCAAGATGCTCTTTGGATAAAGGTGTTTGTTAAAGTCGCTCTTTAGGATCACTTTGTCCCATTGATAGCCCATGACTTACATATACAGCAGTAATAGTGGGATAATGTCTTCATCGACAACTACATCTATATTTTTTCATCTATATCCTTCATACATGCGCATTTCAAAGCAAATGCTGTACTGCACCGCTTTTGTATAGTTGGTAACAAGGCTGCAAACAAACAAAACAAAGCAGAAAACTGAATAAAGTTTCAGCAAAAATCAGAATCATTTTATTTTATAAAATAAATGTATTTATAATAAATATATTTCAAGTGTATTATTTATCTGTCAAAATACAGTATCTTTCCATCTATAGTGATCTAAAATTAATAGTTTACTGATATGCTGATCATTGATGGTGCACCGTCTGTTGTTATTCCTCGGAGCGACTTCAACGACAGACCAGCATGCTCCATTGCGTCACACAGTTGCTCAAATACATCCTTGGCTGTGGTACGGCCTTGCATTGTTTTTACACAAAGTAATTCCTCTGTCACTTCAAACTGGTTGTTAACACCGCGGGGAAAAAAAGAGCTAAGCATTATCATTTATGTCAGTACTCTCGTCCAGAGCCACAGAATACGCACCGAAACTGAAGCTAGATTTATTTTCTGATAATGAAAGACGTGAATTAGAAGCACAAAACCCGTTGCCAATGGCAGCGGTAAACGTTGGGGTGGCCCATTTAAATCAATGGAACTGTTTGCAAAATTCTGAGGAGCCGCCGGGCCGGATGAAATCGATTGGATCTATCCACCTGGAGGGCTACATCTCTGCTCCGCACTATATACAAGGTATTCATGAAGTGCATTTTAAACTCTACTTCTCCTCTAAGACCATCACCTCAGTCACTCACTCCACTCTCACCACCTGGCTCACTGATATAAAATCATGGATATAACAATAATCGGCCCTAAACACTGTGGCATCACGATGGGCCAGCTAGCAGAGGGGTGTGGTGTTCCTGTGGATGTCTGGTTGCCACACCACAAGATGGCTGCCATTTGCACTACATCTCCCAGAATGCAGCTGGACCCAACCAGGTGTAGGTGCTTAAGGCACCTAACTGAAGGAGCATTTAAGACAGGTGGTGCCTGTTGTGTGAGAGAGCGCCATGAGAGAGAACTGGGAGCACCTGACGTGCGTGTGAAACGTTTGTTGAAACGCTTGCTGAATCGCTTGCTAAGCCGCAAACGGAAGGGGGAAGGATAGCCCCAAGCCAGAAGAGACCTGGACAGACGAACTAAGAACCGACAAGGAAAGTAACCTGAAGTTTTGTATTATTTGCTCAACCCTGAAGGAAGAGGGCCAAGGAACATTTTGTGTTTGAGTCTGACTTTTGTGTTTGTGGGAAGAGATACCCCAGTTGTACCTGTTTGTGTGGAGTTTTCTGAAGTAAAAACCGTCTTTTAACCTCCCCGCCGACTGATTCCTCAGTTTACTGCACTGCCCACCCTGCAACCTGTTACAACACCTCACCCGCTCAGCCCAGACCTTCTCTCTCTCAACATTGATGGCCCCATCATCACCCCCTTCACCCAGGTGTGCAACCTCGGTATCATCCTCAACCCCACCCTCTCTTTCCTACCCCACGCCAATCACATCACCAAAACTGCCTTCTTTCACCTCAAGAACATTGCATGCATCCGCTCCTCCCTGTCCTTTGCCACCACCAAATTCGAATCCATGCCCTCATAACTTCCCGACTCGACTACTGCAACAGCATCCTCTATAGCTCTCCCATCACAGTCCTCAATGAACTTCAATATGTTCAGAACTCTGCCGCTCGACTGCTCACCTCCACCCGCCGCTATGAACACATCACCCCGGTCCTACGCAACCTCCACTGGCTCCCTGTCAAATACAGGATAGACTTTAAAATATTACTCGCTTGTGGAATCCGGAACACTGTCACCTAACCGAAAAGCATACATAGAGAGGCAAGGAATGAATGAGCACGTATTCTGTCTGAAGACTGCCATTGATGATTTTAAACATGAATCTTCCCATTTTTATGCGGTGTTCTTTGACTTTCGTGACGCTTTTGGTTCCCTGCCCCATTGCGTAATGTTGCATTTCCTAGAGGAAATAAATCTGCCGGAACAATACATTCAGATTGTTAAGGATGTATATGAAAAATCTTTTCTACAAGTGATATGCGGACATCAGTTAACAAAACCGGTCAAACTTGAGGTTGGGATTAAAACGGGATGCCCTTGGATTGCTCTAAACCATTGGCTGAAATGGCTATGCCTCCTCGCCCCGCCCGGCAGTACATCCCCAAACCCTGTTCAGGCCTTCGCCGATGACGTCCTCCTCGCAACAAGAGAAGAGGATGTAATTACAAACATGCTGTCACACACCGACTGCTTCCTGCAATGGTCTGGGCTTGAGGTTAAGAACAGCAAATGCGCAGTGTTCTACGAACGGCGCAGCGGTGGCAACAGGTGGTATAGGGCCAAGCATGACCACCCTCTCTCATTCACCATAGCTGGCAGCGAGATTCGAGTCTATGCAAGACACAAACTTACAGCTATCTCGGACATAAGTTTAATGTGGCAGGTGAATGGCAGGAACAGGTGAGAGATATCTGCAACGAGTATCCTGCCAGATTGGACTTGATAGATCAATGCCCCCTGCCGACCTGTATGAAACTTCAGACAGTTCGGGACATAGCCCTCTCCAAAATCCAACACCTGTTTACCAATGTGCACATTGCCATAAAAAAACTTTGAAAGAACTGAACAATAAGACCGTGCAGCTCGTGAGGAAATGGATAAACCTTAACACACACACAACAAGGAGTATTATTTTAAACCTTAACACACACACAACAAGGAGTATTATTTTCATGAACAAATCAGAGGGGGGGGGGGGGGGGGCTTCGAATGGATTTATACAGCCACCAGGATAAGTCACCTATTGCGTATGCTAAATAACGACGACCCGACAGTTCAAACAATGGCCCGGGGCTCATGGCTGCCGGACCTAAGCAAACGCAAGATCCCCCTTGCCCCTCATGGAGAACCAGGGTCCTGGGCTTCAGAAAGAAATCCAGTGGGAAGCTGGACACCAGGGCCAGGATTTTGGAATGTGATCAGTCTGGGCTGATTTGAATGATCTGTGTAGCAGCAATAACATACAGCTAAATTGGATACACACAAGCGGAGAACAGGTAAACGTCAGTGAGGCGCTAATTATGGACTTAAATGTGCATGCTGAAGCGACTCTACACCATGACGAATCCAGCACAAAGCTGAACAGCCGGACATGCAGGTATGAAATCCTACAACACTTTCACTCACAACAGCGCAATCACTGGGTAAACCTGCGCCTCCAGGGTAAACTTGCATGCCTACAGTGTGCGGACCCGGCATTGTCACATTCGGCGCTACATAATCCAGCTGTTAACGCAGGCATTCTAAAATGTGTCATCAAAGCTAGGCTGCAAGCACTTCCCACACAATATAACCTTTCTGTATGGTTTCCAAAACATCATGAACCTTTCTGCTTGTTGCATAACGATAAACAATTGGAATCAACGGCGCACATAATGAACGGATGCCCCGCATTTAAAGGACTATACATTGCCTGTCACGATCGCATTGTTGACATTACAGCGAATGAATTACGCAAAGCATATGGACAAAGCGCAATACACACAAACAAAGAAATACTGAACTGGAACTGAACTGGTTCACACATTTGAATGCTAACTCCTTAGAAAGTGTCCTTAGAGACTCTCCAAATACTCCTGACATTGTTGTTTTTGATGATCTTTTAAAAACCATTGTGATTTTGGAAGTGGGTTGTTGCTTTGACATGTATATGGACCTTTTTTCAAATACCAGCCATTAATTCATGCTCTGACAGTAGGTGGTTATAATACAAAATTAGTTGTACTCATTTATGGTAGCCTTGGACGACTTCATAGACTCTGTGTTAGAGGATTGCAAATTGCTGGACTTAAGAAGAACTCTAAGCAAATAGCCAAATACTGCTCTGTGTCAGCAATCATAGGCAGTCTGCATATATGGAGAAGGCGCTGCCATCTCTACCCCTGATATGACTATGTATTTATCTACTTTGCAATTCGAAGGTAATTTACAACTCTGACTAGAGCAGTCTCTGTGCTATGTTTTACCCTAAACCTAGATTAATAGGCATCAAATATGGAATTTTGAGACAGATGCTTATAAACAACCTTCTCTAGAATTTTGCCTAAGAAAGGCAAGTTAGAGATAGGCCTATAACTCTCATAAGCCAAGGGGTCAAGCGTAGGTTTTTTTAGAAGTGGTGTAACAATGGCATATTTGAGGCAACCAGGGAATGTTCCAGATAGCAGGGAGGTATTGACAAAATGAAGTATGTCAGCAGCCAAGCAGCTGAAGACTTGTTTGAACAGTTTAGTAGGTACAGGGTCGAGGGAGCAAGTAGCTGAACCTAATTTTTGGACGACCCCTTCCAACTCACTCAGATGGATCGGAGTGAAATTGTGGAAAGTAACCATACTATCGGGCAGAGGTGGGCTAAGAGATTGAGGATTGAAGCCATTAGTGAAAGATGATGTGATAGTTGAAATGTTTTCACTGAAAAATGTAGCAAACTGATCGCACTTCTCTTCAGTGTGGAGCTCATAGGGTATCAAACGCGGAGGATTGATTAGTCTGTCAATGGTATTAAACAGGACTTTAGAATTATTTGCACTGTCTGATGTAATCTGAGAGAAGTACTGTCGTCGAGCTTTTTTCATTTCACAGTTGTACATAAGCAAATGACTCTTATAGTTCATGAAGTCAACCTGTGATTTAGTCTTGCGCCATTTACGTTCATATTTGCGGCAGGTTCTTTTAAAAGTGTTTATCCTCTTCGAAGTCCTCCAAGGAGGCTTTTGTTTTCTCGAGACAGACTTAAGTTGCATTGGTGCAATGCTATCCATAATTTGTGTAACAGAAGCATTCAAATACTTGACTAGTTCTTCACTAGACTATGTTAATATGTTGACCTATTTTTATGAGCGGACGGCGCATGCATTTGTTTCGCGCATGTAGTGCTAGCAGCTGCAGTTAGTAAACAGGCTTATTATTAGGGGAACATTTTACAATCGAGGATGAGTGAAAACACAGACATTCATGTTCCTCAAGAGCAGGAGGATGAATTGGTTAAAAAGAAAGGGGGCACCTCTGTCGTTTGGAACTGGTTTGGCTTTAAAATCTCCGACCTCAACCAAAACGCAACCTTATGCAAGTTGTGTCGCCGTGTTACCTTAGACAAAGGTGGAATCACGAATAACCTGTTCAATCACTTGAAAAACATACATGTCCGTGAGTATGAACAATGCATCAGAATGCGCGAGACAGTTAGCCAAGTTAGATCAAGGTTCTCCATTACTTGAATGACAAGTACACTGACCCTGCAACAGATGAGCTGCTCTCCATGGCAACAGATGAGCTGCTCTCCATGGCAACAGATGAGCTAGTCTCCATGGCTACCTTTCTAGACCCAAGGTTCAAGACCAGGTACACGTCCACTGAGAAACTGGAGGACATTAAAAGGTATTAATTTATTTGTTCTTGTTTTATTGCTTCAAATGTAAAGCACTTTGGGCTGCATTGTATGTATGAAAGGTGCTATACAAATAAAGTTTTATTATTTTCATTTATTAAGGTCAGAGCTGCCTCAGAGACCGAAGCCCTCCTGGTGGAGAACACAGCCCTGGGGAAATCGTCTCTTGTAGAGGATCACACTAACAGGGAGAAAGAAGGTATCACTGCTCCTCAATCAGCCAAGAAGCCCAAGAAGAGCCTTGGGAGCTTATTTAAGGAGCCCAGCGGTGCACCTGCCTCATGTTCAGAGAGGCAGATCATTGAGCAAGAGCTGAACAGCTACATTCAGGCAATGGCAGCAGACAGTGAGTCTGATCATTTGGAGTGGTAGCGATTTCACGGATCTAATTTCCCACGTGTGAGTCGTCTGGCAAAGAAGTACTTATGCATCCCTGCCACAAGTGCCCCTCTGAGAGGGCATTCAGCACTGGGGGCAATGTGGTGACATGTCACAGGGCAGCACTGAAGCCAGAAACAGTCAACATGCTGGTATTCCTGGCACGGAACTTGTGAAGAAACTTCTTGTGAAGATTTGTTGATACTTGATGGTTGAGGCTTCAAAAGGTTTAGTTTGAAAAGGTAACAGTTTTTAACATATGAGTTTGTAATGACCTTATTTTCTTTATCTCCTGTGTTCTTTTTTTATAAAAATGTTAGGGCTGTCAGCGTTAACGCGTTAATCTATGCGATTAATGCGGCCGCGATTAACGCGATAAAATATGTTAACGCAATTAACGCAACTTTAAAAAAAAAAAAATATTTAATTTTGTTTTTTTTTAATGCCTTTATTTGGATAGGACATGAAGTTATGACAGGAAGCGAGGCGGAGAAGAGGTGGGGAGAGGATTAGGAAATTACATCAGGCCAGACTTGAACCTGTGTCACCTCGGGCAATGTAGCCTGTAAGTAGGGGGCTTGGCCTACCATTTTATGGGAGCGATGAGGGACAGGTGGGGCTTGAATAGCCCCCCTTGTTCAAAGTGGGGAATGACAGAAAAAGTTTGAGAACCACTGCGGTAGTTGAAGATGGAGAGAGCTGAGGGATTGTTGGGCGGAAAGTCTCTGTTTAAGAGCCAAAATGACGGAACAATCGACAAAACTGAAGTTGTATGTAGCATTTGTCAAGCTGGATTTAGCTATCACAGAAGCAGCTCGTCTTGAAGTAATCACCTTAATGCAAAGCACCCGACAGAAAGCAGTCCCAGGTTAGATGAGTGAGGTTAGAGGTTAGATTAGTGGAAAAAATCGTGATATGAATTTTTGCTCATATCGCCCACCCCTACTGCACGGTAGTGACTAGCCACTGAGCAGAACTGTTTAACTCGAAATACTGAACAGTTCGGTTAAACAGGTGTGTGCATCAACCGTTGAACAGGGGGGCGTGGCCGGAGCGGAGTTCAGCACCGTATATGTGACACGGTGGCTCAGGTGCTTGCACTGCCGCCTCACATCAAGAAAGTCCTGGGTTCGATTCCAATGGGGCGCTGTTGGTACTGGGGGCAGGTTCTCCCCAGACCTTCAGTGCCTAGGTGGGCTATCTCCCGGGCCTTTATGTGTGGAGTTTGCATGTTCTCCCCGTGTTCACAAGGGGTATCCTCCACTAAGAACCCCAACAGAAAAAACATGCTGAAGAACAGAAAAAGATCACTCTCCTGTCCGTCCCTGACCAAGACGGACATGATCACTTGACTTTTTCCCCTTGCCCTGGAGGAAGGACAGCCCAGGATGGGATAAATGCAGAGGACAAATTTCACTGCGACCTCTTCGGCATGCGTGTGTGTGTGTGTTTGTGTCCTGTGTCGCCACCCAAAAAAATGCACGTATGTGTTGTTGTGTGTCGTGTGTGTGTGTGACCATAATAAACTGACTTTGAATTCTACCTCCGACGATGCCTTTATGTTTGTGCAGTCAATCGCTCCACTTATACTGGGGAAAACGGCTCTCGGTGCAACTTGCGTTTTTTTTAAAGTAAACCAGTTCTAGTACACCAGTAAACTAGTAGACCCGTCTCTTCCCTCTAGAATGTCCCATGTTTGTCAAGAAGCCCTATGTGGTAAACGATTGTAAGGGTATGGGCAAATGCGTGACTCCTTGCAGCATCGCACTCTTTAAGCCGGATCCAAACACACACACTTCCAAGAAGATGGCTTTTTGGAAATCTGAAACCTAATTATAATCATTTCAATCTATAGTACTTACATGGATGCTGGTTTTGGAGACTTTTAATCAGGTTGTGAGATTCTGGAAGTAGACCTCTAGTCCTTCCTGACGGGGAAGTAATGTCTCAGGGTTGTCTAAGCGCTAGAAATTAAGGCATGTCTAAGTTCTATGATGTGGGCCTAATCTTTAGGGCTCTATTTTTGGGCTTCAGTTCAATTGGGTGTGCTTCTTTAGGGCTCTATTTTTGGGCTTCAGTTCAATTGGGTGTGCTTCTTTGAAGCTCTATTTTTTCGGGCATTAGTAAGGAAACGGAGTCACTCTCCCTTAACAGCTCTATTTCCAGGCCATTACAGACTCAACTGCAGACTTTTGCTCTACGCTCAAAAAACTCAACAAAGGCATGTATAAAGTTTATGTTTGTTACATGATTCGTTCTTGTTTGTTTAAATGTCAAGCAACAGAAGTTCTTATGAACTTAAATCAACATCTATTGATTCAAGGAGGATTAGTTACTGTGGATTAATGACACAAGTACCGCTGCATGGAAGCTATATGACTAATTTAGCTACAAAGCCTCTTTAGCACCTCTCTTCACTTGTCTTTTTCCATGGCTTCCAACCAGTTCTGAATACTTCAGCCTCTTCCTTTAAGAGTTAACTAAGGTAAACAATGCGCTCACTCACACTCAGAATACAACACCATGTCTTGTCTCATAGCAACCACCTCCTCAGCCTCCTCGTTGGTATCATAACCTCACCACATGCTTTCCAACCGTCACCTAACCCCATCCCTGCTCTTTCACTCGGTACCTGCCCAATGATACCGGCTCAACACGCTACGTTCACGGACTGAGCGACACAGGAGGTCCTTTGTCCCAGCTGCCATAAAACTATATGACTACACTGTTTTGCACTATACACTCTACATCCTACACTGTACACATAACTGTATTGTATTGTTTGTTTGTATTGTCTGTATATATTGTTTGTAATGATTGTAAATATGAGAGAGCTGTAAGACACCAGAATTTCCCCACGGGATTAATAAAGTATTTATCTATCTATCTATCTATGATATCCCTGTTCCGCAGTGCACCTTGTGCAGGTGTTGAAAAGTGTCCTTATTGTGAATTTACATCATGAATGGCATTTGTTTACTTTTGACTGAGCATTTTATTCGCAGACACATTAGTCTTTAAAGCAGTTTACCATTTAAAAATATTGAATTCAAAAAGTGGTAACTTTGAGGATATCCGAGATCCGATAACTGCATTCTCCCATAACACAGGTTTGCTCATGCTTTCTTGCTAATACAGAAGTACGTAGGCATAATAAGCCACTTTTCCAATAAATGGAAAAAGGCATTTATTTTGCCAACACCTAAATCAGAAATTCAGACCTTCATGGGATTTAAATCCCTATACTCTCTCTACCCATAGTTGGTAAATTGTAATGAATATGCTCACAATATGAAGCCAACGTTACTTCAGTTTTTGGGGGTATTATTTTGGACATTTTATGGTAAAGCTAAGCTTCAAGAGAAATAAGGAGCAACCCAAATAGCACAGGTTCATAGAGATGAATAGGATTGAACCGTCTTACCTCCGACATGGGTGTACCCCAGAAGTCGTTTCGGAAGAGGTTCTGCAGCGGTGTTGAAGGCCGGAGGTCTTTGTTATCCAGTATGGCGGAGACGTCATCGAAAACAAAACCACAGAACAAGCTGTTCCCGTAACACAGCATCACCAGCCCGCTCAGCAGACAGATCTCCTTCCATGACACCGCAGACATGGTTGACTACAGCCTTCACCAACGACTGAAGATGTGTACACAAGAAGAAGAGAGAGACACTTAGATATTTATTCACTCATATCATTTTTCCCCCACTATGTGGAGTCATACTAAAAAGAGGTTGAGAGTACATTAAAGACATACAAGTAAAGGAATGTATACACTCTTATTTTCTATTCTATGTCCCTGCAGATTCGGGTGGATGTTGCCTTTTTGAGAAGAGAAACATAGGAAAACTTCTAACTTCTTCTACTGCATACATTAAGCAACTTACCTAGTTACTTACCCAAGTTAATACAATCATTTATTTTGTGAATTTAAACATGCAAAACCACTATCACATCAACAACTAATAACCAGTAGAGGCAATCAACTACTACATACAGTGGTGCTAGAAAGTTTATCAACCCCTCTGTACATTTCTGTAAATCTGCATGAACATTACCTAAATGTGATCAGACCTTAAAACAGATATTCAACGAATATTTCTTCACTTAAAACTCACTTCTAGTGTACTTATTCAGCCCATTCCTTCATTTAAATGACTGTAGTGTAAAAAAAAGTATGGGCACCCCCCTCTCTCCATGAACTACTGTGAACATCTCCATGAGCTGTTGATCAGATCCGCCTAACAGTTGGGAGGAATCCTGGCCTATTCATCCACACAGACAAAGAACTTCAACTCGGTCAGGTTATTGGGCTTTCTTGCCTATTCATCCACACAGACGAAGAACTTCAACTCGGGTCAGGTTAATGGGCTTTCTTGCATGACCTCCCTGCTTTGTGTTCTGTTGAAATACTGTTGAATTTCAGTCCAGACTTTGACTCAGCCATTTAATAAATAAATAAATAAATAATAAAAATGAATTAACATAAGCATAATAGAAAACTTTTTAACATTTTAACATACGATTTAACACAAAATAAAGTTGAATTGAATTGAATTGATTATTCTACTCTCTATGTTTCTTATTAGAATTAAAAGTGGGGTTAAGCAGATATCTGTGTGTTCCTGAATGTGCCGTATCTATCTGTGTGCCTCTGTGTTTCTCAGTGATAAGGATTGGAAGGTTTTGGTTGTGTCTTGAAAGCCATAGGGTCGTAAGTCCGTAACGTACGTGCGGAGTGCATATCATGCGTCATCTGGTATCTGGACCCAGGGTGGCACACATAAACAGAGCTTAATGATTAACACCCCCCTCTCCGGTCAGACCTGGGATACTTAAACGAAGACTTTCACTATTCAAGTAGTCAGAGAAGCTGGTGAATCTTTATGTGAAGTCATGCTCTCTCTCTCCCTTGATGCACACATTGTAAATGAACCCTTCTTCCTGACTTTTCTACCATTCCTGTGGTATAAAATTACTACCAACTGGTATTAAATATTGAATCATTGAGATAGTTTTCTGCTTATACTGATCACAATAACCTTATGAGGACACTGTATCAAATGAAGTTTATGGGTTGATTATTTTCTTGTTTTTATTTTTGTTCTACTCACGCTAACATGTCACGGTTGTTACTTTTTGTATAGTGGTTTTGGAGAGGCAGAGGGAACTGGATGTGACCAATATGGGGCTCCACAGCTGCACATTTTGAACATTCAGAAATCCAGACTACATCTTTCCGGTCTGTTCTTCAAGTTTGGCGTGCTCATTAGATTCTATCAAAATGTTTTCATGGCCATTGGTTAGATTTAAAGACTTACATTTAGTGGCGCTGGTGACATCATTCATTGCAAACCACTTTACGGCACCCGCTAGCCCACTGAGCTAAAGTTACAGACAAGTCAAGTTGTCCTCGACTCAATGTTATTCTGAGCAAGTGCAACGTGTTTAAATTACAATATAGTTGGGTTTTACTTTAAAGCTTTTTTGCAATAGATCCCTTCCCAAATCTTGAATTTGAGGAATTTACTGTATTGGTTTTAATCATTTTAGGTTTGGCATAGGGCTGAACGATTAATTGCATTTGCGATTTAATCGCGATATGATAGAACGCGATTTTCTAACCGCAACGTTCGCGATTAAAAAACGTGGTCAAAAAAAAAAAGATGGTACTTTTTGCACACAGTGTTTAAAAAGTGCATGCCTAGTGTTTATACTTAAAATTACTTTTTTTAAATTACTTAAATGCACAGTGGCAAAGCCACCGATTTGTTGTTCCTGTTTCTGTAATGAGCAGTTAAATAAAAATGTAAAATGTTTCATTACGTTTTTTGGGGGAAAAAATCGCAAATTAAATCGCAATCGCAATATTTTGGTAAAAAATCGCAATTAGATTATTTTCCCAAATCGTTCAGCCCTAGTTTGGCATAATGTGTCTGCTTTGGAGTACACCGGGGAGCTAATATTAGCTTGCTGTTATTGATAGATATGCTCATTGACTCAGGCAGAGTACATTGGCGAACAAAATCTAGTAATTCATCACATGAGTTAATGCACTGCTTTTCTCTAGTTGTTATTGGACAGATACACATTGACTGGTTGGGGTATACCATATATATATATATATATATATATATAGTATACCGTTCATGTAGAGCACAGTCTAAATGATTTACTAGTTGCTAGATAGAGCTATTAATAATATTAGCTCCCCTTGCCTATGTGGAGTACCATTACATTGATAACTCTAGCGTTGCTAGCTAGGTTAGCATCTAGGCTAGCTACATTGTATCCGTGTGGGCAAACTATGGCTTGAGTCGTGCCAAACGCTGAGCGGTGTATCCACAAACTCAATTGAAAATGGTATGCTTTCATTCATAATTGGCCACTTGGCACCATATCCTTTGTTGTAGGCTCTCCGAATCGTCTCAGCACCAAAACATTTCTGATACTTCCAGCTAGCTATTATAGGAGACAATCACCTTTGCGGTTGGAAAACCCAAAACACATCAGTAGTTTTTTTATTTCATGTACAACATACTAATTGATACACTATTTGCTAAAACTAAACTATCGTCTTTTTTGACTTGAAGCAGGTGTAAATTATTATTTAAGCCGTTTAGCTTCATTCACTCCCATTCATTGAGGACTCTCTCGCCAGCGCCCTCTAGGTGAATTGCAGCCAATTTCAGTACAATGGCATTAATAGGAAGTGAACAGCTTCTCTGTCGACAGGCTCTGCCTTGGTACGCACCAGCTGCCTGGATTTGGCCCGCTAGTAGAAACACAGCTAATTGGGAGCTGCTGGAATTTTTTGGGGGGTAGGGGTTTATAAAACCACTCTAGCACGTCTAACCGATGGCCATAAATATTGTGTCATATTTAAGGGTTTACGGTCTACATTTAAAAAAATTGTTTGGTCACCACTACACTATAAATTATTTTTTTACAGAATACATTAATAATGATAACAATGGCTATAGTTTTTCTGATTTATTATATCGTTGACGCATCATATTTCCTCAAAAGGTCTCAGCTTGGACAGCTTTGATGGTTTTACATACAAGATGAACCACACTGTCCTGTTCTCATGTTAAAGAACACCATTACCTTACCTCGTAATTATAGTACCTCATACTATATGAAGGAAACCAATATTACAGAAGAGTTAGATCTTTCCTCTTTACATCAATGTACAACTCCAAAAGTGACATTTAACACAAGCAACTCAATTCAGCAGAGCAATAAACACTTCCACTAAAGTTATCGAGAATAGTACGCTATGAGAGCAAATATCAAGGTAAATCCAACATAGGCTAGCCTATATGTTATACACTGAGAAGTACTACTATACCAATACCATACTAAGAAAGTGGCTTAATGAGTAACGTTGTATATCAAAGCATATTCTAATATCATTATTAATTATCTTGAGTTCACAGCAGGGGTATATGTCATTATATATTACGCCACCAAATAAAACAACAAAACAATTGTGCTGCTTTACATGTAAAAGATCATTCCCATACGTCTAGAAGGTGCTATGATTTGTATACCCTATTTTCATTCAGAGACCAATGTTTTGTGATTGGTCAGGGTTGAAATAAATATAGATCAATGTGGCGGTGCCGTACGTACGAACCAAAGGCCAATGCGGCGTCTCTGTATATGTCTATATGCCTGCCTATATGTCTATGGTAACGCCAACGAAAACAAGCAGACATCACCAGTTCACATGATAACCAGTTCAACTTGAACACCGGTTATTTAGGCAGCACAAAAAACTAAAGCAGCGGTATAAACCTTATGCTGCCACTAAGTAGCGTTACAGTTACCCCATTCACATAACTCAATGGACCGACAGAGTTCTCTGCTTATGTTAACTTTGTTTCAGATTTTACAGTTGCTGGCTATCCCGTTTACGTTCTCCTTAGCTGCAGGTCCTGAGTTTTGACAAATGCAAGTGAACGTTTATTACCCTATAGGGGAGCAAGCATAGCTAAATAGAGTGAACTAAAGCTGTGGTTAGCTTGTTTCATAAGCAAGACAAAATGAATTAAACCAACATAATGGAGATTGGAATATCATAATGGCACCTTGGATAACAAGATAGCTAATAGTTATTACTGCTAGCAATAACTATATAACGTGACACTAGCCATATCTAACATGTGTCCTCATCACCAACAAGCAACAGTACTTACCCTATCATACCAACACAGAAAGAGTGAACATGGAGTTGAATTGACGGCTCAGGCAACCTCTTAGTAGAGAATATCTGCAGCTTGAAACTAACAAACCCCCTTAACAAACACAATCAGAAGCTATCCGGTATTTTTCAACCTCAATAGCAGGAATCACTTCCGGTGTCGATTTGACACTGAAAGTGGTTTAAATTCAAAATAAAAGTCATTCTAAAACGGCATGGGTCACTTTAAGAGAAATTCCAGGAGTTTAATCCAGTACAGTATTTTGTCAAATTTAGCAAATTGCTCCTCACTGTCCTCTAGCTGTTAGGAGTATGTGCTCATGTAGCCTTAATAGTCCAGGCAAAGTAACTCATTTTGGAGCCAAAAATAGAACTAATTGTAAAATCATTTTTTTCAGCATAGATCATTTCTATGAGATGTCCAGAACAACATACTAAAAGTCCTAAGAAATCCTAGTTGAGGAAATATGTTTAATTCTCATCAATCCGAGATGTGTGCTAATAATGCCAGGCAACAATACACCTCAAAAATGTAATTTTTTTCCTTTACTCCTGTCAAAATAAAACTTTACACGATGAAAGTACCCATGAAAAGTAAACATTTTTGTACTACAAGTTTCTTTGAAAATGAATTTTAATATGCAAATGAGCTATGAGTTAAAATGTAGTCTGTTGTCTTGTCTCGTAAAAATAAAGATGTTGCTACCAATATGCTAAATGCGAGAGCGGCGCAGCGCTGCTGTTGGGGTTCCAGGTAAGTCCAGTCTTTCGGGAACTGAACTCTGCTGATTCGCCTGGTCATCAGGAAAGCTGCGGCTCTGCAACTGACTGATGTGTAGATATTTCAGGCTCCTCGTCCTGGCTGCTGGCCTCAGGTGGTTCTGTGTCTTTTTCCGGTTAGGATTCTGGATGACGAGCTCTCACCGCGCCCCAACGTGACTCCTCATCTTCTGGCCGTTTCCCAAAATCACAGTGTATGAAACATTTCAATTCAATTTTATTTATATAGCGCCATAACAATACAATTGTCTCTAGGCGCTTTACAGAGCCCAGAGCCTGAACCCCCTTAGTGCAAGCACATTGGCAACACGGGCAAGAAAAAACTCCCTGTTAGTCAGGAAGGAACCTAAGCAGAAACAGGGACTGTAGGCGACTCCACTGCAGCAGGCACGCATGTTGGTCCCAGGCCTTAGTTCCTTGCGTACACATCTCCAGGACTGAACCTTCTCAACCATTCAACTGTTTTGTCATGGTTTTCTTTCTGTTTCAACTGTTTTTTCTCGATCTTGGACTTGGTATGTGGCTTCAGCAGGTCAGAAGCTGATCTTAGCCTTCTCTTTATCAGCATTTCTGCTGGCGACAGCCCTGTTGTTGCTTGAGGTGTGATGCGATAGCTGAATAATCTGGAAACACGGGTCTCAATGCTGCCTCCTTTTAGTTTCTTCACCCCCTCCTCGCAGGTCTGCACTGCGCGTTCCGCCAACCCGTTGGAGGACGGATGAAAAGGAGCAAATGTTATGTGCTGGATCTCGTTTTGTGTCATGAACTGCTTGTGTCTGAACTTCTAAAAACAGCCACCGTTATCAGAGACTAATATCTGTGAAAGTCCTTGTGCTGCGAAACAGTGACGCAACTTTTTAAATTGTTGTCCACTTTGAGTGAGCGTCGACGATTATTAAAAACATTTTCCCCAAAAATGGCCCTGCATAATCGATGTGGATGCGGGACCATGGCCTCTCCGGCCGGTCCCACGTATGGGGTGGGGTATTTTGCTGGGGCTTTTCGGTTCTGCTGGCATTCTTGACTCTCATCTCTCATTCTTGCTCATCTCTCTCTCTATGTCCTGGTCCATCTGTGGCCACCATATGTATGACCTGGCGAGGGCTTTCATGCATGAAATGCCCGGATGTGATTGGTGGAGTGACTTCAAAAGGGGGCGACACGCCCCCTACGTCTGAATCACTGTTCTTGCTCCCCAGAGTATACACCCATCCTGTGCACCCAGTTCCAGACGCCTGGCTGTAGTATGGCATGAGTTGGGGGTCTTTAATGTGTGTGGCCATCCACTCAGGAGATAGTTGTGGACTTGAGACAGCGTGACATCTCTTACTGTCCACTTTTTGACCTGTGACAGGTCGAGTGGTGCATCGTCCATGTTCTCCAGCATCAGCTCAGGCCTCGCTTCCTCTTATTGCACCGTTGGCACAGGGAGTCTGCTGAACGTACTGATACTCTGATGCTCGTATGCTCTGAGCAGAACGGCCCATCCCTGGATTCTGGGTGAGACCATGTGGGGTACTGGTTTCATCTCGTGGAACAGTTTGATCAAAGGGTTATGGCCTCTTCCTGCTTGCTCGCCCACACCCATGTCTCCTCTTTTCTAAGTAGCTGGTGTATGGGCGTGAGCAGTGTGGACAGGCAAGAAACGGTTGTAATAGTTCAGGAGCCCCAGGCAAGCCTTCAGCTCTGTAACGTTCGACGGGGATGGAGCCCCGCTGATGGCCTTGTCCTTTGACTCCATTGGATGCAATCCCTGTGTAGAACTTGTATATTGGGATTGTATTTTATTTTTATTTTTTTATTTATTGTCAATGTTATGTTTGATGCCTTACGTTAATGCCTTTTTCAGGTTGTATAGCCTTTTTCACTCTGGCAGGGGGACTGCCAATGTAAACTAGACTTTTGGCTATAATTGGGTGCATTTACATTTTAATGTTCATGAATGTACACTGTCCCTCTTGATCAAATAAACAAACTGATTGATTGATTGATTGATTGACCCAGGTAGCAGGCCTCGTCCTGAAGTAGCTCACATTTGACCCGCTTCAACCGTAACCCGGCCTCCTCCAATCGACTCAGCACTTCCTTCAAGTTCTTCAGGTGATCCTGGACACTCACACCGGTCAACCAAAATATCGTCCAGATACACTGCAACCATCGGTATTCCCTGCAGGAGGTTCTCCATCGTCCTTTGGAACACAGCTGGAGGACACCACAAAGGTTAGGCGTTTGTACGTGAAAAGATCTTTGTGCGTGTAAGGTACTTCTTTGAGTCCTCATCAACAAGAATTTGTGCATAAGCATGGCTCATGTCTAATTTAGAAAAACTGTTGCCCTTCTGGATAATGCAGCAAAAAGATCTTCAATTCGGGGGATTGGATACTGCTCCAACAAGGATACGCGGTTAGTTCACAGTGAGCTTGTAATCGCCGCACGGCCTAATTGAGCCATCGGGTTTCCATATGGGCACCCCTGGGCAGGCCCAGTCGGAGTGTTTGACTGGAGTGATTATTTGCTCTCTTACTAGGTGGTTTATCTCCGCTTCCACCTTAGGTCGCATGGCGAAAGAAAGGAATCCGTCTCGGGCGGAAACACCTGGTCACAGGGCCTGGTGTGACGTGGATGGTGGCTTTGACTCCTTTTAAGGTCCCCAAGCTCATCTTTAAACACATCTTCGTGCTGCGCCAGCTCCTACAGTTACAGTTAGTCATTTAGCAGACGCTTTTATCCAAAGCGACTTACAAGGATGTGTACACATTTTACATTTACACTGATGGCACACTGCACATCAGGAGCAGTTAGGGGTTCAGTGTCTTGCTCAAAGATGCTTTGACAGGGAATCGAACTAGCAACCGTCTGATTACTAAACGACTTCTCTACCTCCTGTACCACTGTCACTCCTGCTCCAACGTCAGCTGTCCTCCCCCTGCTGCTGTTGCTGCTGCACTCACACTATGAACTTCAGCCCAATTCTGCTTTAGCTGCTCTAGCCAGCTCCGCCCTACAGACTGGGTCCAGTGCCACTTAGCTGCTCTAGCCAGCTCCGCCCGACAGACTGGGTCCAGTGCCACTCACTACGTAAAGGGGCAAAGTCTTTTTTGTTGGTTATGACATTTCACATTCAGGTCAACCAACCAGCACTTTTATGTTTTCCCTGTGTACGTTCATCTGAGACTAAAGGCTTCTTTGCATTTCCCCACTGTACATTGGATTTTAACTCGTTCATCAAGTGTCCAGTTTAAGTTTCACCTTTTCTCCCTGCATATCCGTTGTCACATGATGAGCACGACTACTGTAGCTGGGAGCTCTGCTTTGTGCACAATCTCTGCCTTGTCTCGCTTTGCTTTGTTCACTTCCACTCCGCTTGTTGTTCTTATTTCTGCAAGCACGCCCAATACGGCCTATTTTCCCACACGTATGGCATTTTTCTTGCTTGAAACAGGTATGCCACAGGATCGTGTCCGCCATTACAATCGATAGCAGGATTTCCCTTCCTCTGCTGTTCCATTTTCAGTCCTGTTTGAATGATGTTCCTGTTTTCCCTCTCTCTCTCTCTTATGCTATTACATGATGCTCTTCCTTGCATATCCTGTGTGTTTTTGTATGCAGACTCCATCACTAACGCAACTTTCAGTGCCTTTTTGAACACGAGGTTTGTTCGGCTAATAGCCGTTGTTGCACTGCCTCATTGTTTATCCCACGCACTAGTCGGTCACGTAGCATTTGTGTCAATGTCGTGCCGTAGGTGCAGTCTTGCTCTCGCTTCAGAAGGTGGGCTACATACTCCCCTATAGAGTCATTGGGCTGTCTCACCTGTGGGCTGAGCCTATGTCGCTTGGCCGTGGGTTAAAATGATCTTTTATCAACGTCACCAGCTCGCCAAATGTTCAGTCTCCTGACACATACACGAGGACTATGACTGGAGACTAACAAACTTGGGAACTCGAGATCGAGGAGACAAAACAGCAGAAAACAGACAACAAAGACACAGCAAAAGAACAGGACAAAAGGCCAGGTATAAATACTATACATAATTGGTTACCTGGCTCCCTAATGAGCAGGTGAACAAAAAATGGCGGGAAAGCAAAAACAGGAAATAAACAAGAAGCACATGTACACACAAAACAAGCCAGGAGTCTTTTGTTGTCGCCCTCTAGAGGCCCGGAGGTCCCAAATCATGACAGGACCCCTCTCTTTAGGAACATCTCCTACTCAAGGCTGGCGTGTGGGACAACTGGAAGGCTATGGACACCCTGACCATCTGGGCCTCCTGGCTTAATGTGGCCTGAGGCATCCGGGCTGTCTGGTTCACTGGGGCTGGCGGCATCCGGGCTGCCTGGTTCACTGGGGCTGGCGGCATCCGGGCTGCCTGGTTCACTGGGGCTGGCGGCATCCGAGGTGCTTAGTTCACTGGGGCTGGCGGCATCCGGGAGTGCGGCATCCGGGCTGCCTGGTGGCATCCTGGCTGCCTGGTGGCATCCTGGCTGCCTGGCTCACTAGGCAGTGCAGGCATGTCGCTGGAATTGCCCTGCTTCGACCCAGACTCCACACTCTGACCAGGATGAGACTGGGCAGTGGAGGTGCAGTTGGTTGTGTTCGCAGGAGCAAGGGCAACCGTGTTCACAGGAGTGGGAGCAAGGGCTGTCAGAGGAACTTGAGAAGTCAGCTTCTGTAGAGTCTGGTCCAGCTGCTGCAGCCTCTGTTCACGGTGGGCCAGAATCTCCTGGTTCTGGTTGATCTCCCGACTGTGACGTTCCATGGTGGCCCAAGGTGGTTTAGGGCATGGAACACAGACACGGAAGGGGAGAGGCTAGGAGTAGACACACCTGCTGGGTCCATTGTGGCTGTGACTTTCTGTCAGGGCCGGAGTCGGGAAAAGAACCCTGGCTGCTGGATTTCTGGTCCAGTGACAAACTTACTGAGCCAAGTAGTAGGACCCAAATGGTAGTAGGTAGTAGGACCCAAATGTAGGATGTGTGGGAAAAAAAACGTTCTCTTTAATAACTTTCAGTAACAAAAGTATACTCCAAATCAGTGGCGGCTATTTTTTGATAATGATTAAGGCGACCCATTCAGTAGGTACATTAAGCATTTACACATTACATTTAGTCATTTAGCAGACGCGTTTGTCCAAAGCAACGTACAAGGGAGAGAACAGTCAAGCTACGAGCAATAGAGACCTTGTGTAACAATAAATACTATTTTACATAAGAAATAGAAAAAAAGTGCAAGAATGTAACTGCTGTAAGTGCAAGTTCAGTACTAGTAGAAGTGCAAGTCAGGAAGGGAGGTGCTCTCTGAAGAGTTGGGTCTTCAAGAGCTTCTTAAAGGTAGAGAGGGACGCCCCTGCTCTGGTAGTGCTTGGCAGCTCGTTCCACCAACGTGGAACTACGAATGAGAATAGTCTGGATTGCCATGCTTGCACAGACGGCAGTGCTAAACGACGCTCATTAGACGAGCACAGCATCCTGCCCTTACAAGAGCATTTAAGTAGGTGGGAGCAGAACCAGCAAGCACTCTGTAGGCAAGCATAAGTGACTTGAACTTAATGCGAGCACCTACAGACAGCCAGTGTAGCTCAATGAGTAGTGGGGTGACGTGTGCCCTCTTGGGTTGGTTGAACACCAGACGCACCGCGCGTTCTGGATCATCTGTAGTGGTTTCACCACGCATGCCGGCAGGCCCGTTAGGAGGGCGTTGCAGTAGTCGAGGCGTGAACTCACCAAGGTTTGCACCAGCACCTGGGTGGCATACTGGGTTAGGTATGGCCTGATTTTGCGGATGTTGTATAGCGCAAAGCGGCACGACCGGGAGACAGAGGCAATGTGGTCGTTAATGTCAGTTTCTTGCTGTTTTGGAGGGAACAAGAGATAAGGAGTCAATTTTGATATCGATGTTGCGGTGTTCCTCGACTGTGTGTCTCAAGTACATGCCGCCTTGATAAGCCAGCAGCACACGGACCACAGAGTATGAATGTAACGGGCGGTGCTGTTACAGACAGCAAAACTCTATCGCACGACTCAGAGACAGGGGTACTGCCCGGTTCACGGACAGGACCAGGGCGATGAACCAATGCAGTATGGAGACAAAAAAGCGAAGCAATAATGTATAATGTAGAGACAAAACTGCAACTCTGCTGGGGCGTGGAGGCAGTGAACTTGGAAATGGCCAATTGGATTGGCCAAGCAGGTTTAAGGATCCCGGGTACAGCATACAGCGCATTTGCGGCTGTCCCCAGCCAGTTGGGCACTGTTGTGTACCCTGCCACCCTTACTATGCTTGTGTGACTAAAACTCCCCATGCACCAAGCCAGCCAACATAACTAAACATAACCCCCACAATCAACAAAACTGGGCTACAGACAGCGTATTTTTGTACCGCGAAGGTGTGCCTTTACGGATCCCGGGTACGGATCCCGGCTGTCACCAGCCAGTTGGGCACTGTTGTGTATTCTGCCCTGCCCAGCCTGCCACCAGCCTCTCCCTCTCCCTCTATATCCTACTGCTAATGCCTGCATTGAGACTGATAAAGTGGCCATATTACCTACTGTTAAAAACCTACCTAAATGTGTCTCAAATTATCAAATTGATGTTTACTAACAAAATTTGTATCTCTCTTATAGCAAGATCCAAATGCTGATGGATGTGGAAAACTGCTCCTCATCACCACTGCTCCTCATCGCATGTTGACAGCCGAACTCTATCCACTCACTCTGTCTCTTTTCCTCTCCCAGTCTAGATTATCTTCGCTATGGGACGCTGCTGTAGTCTCACAACCCGATCTACCTGTAGAAACCCTCGGCCCACATGCACCCATCACCACCGTACTGCCGTACACTTATTCTACCCCATACTCTATGCTAGCATTTATATGCAATATACTGTATATAATTGCCACCAACATGTTCTTCTGTTGCTACTCTACCTACCCTTGTAACAGTAACCCTATGAGCACACTGTATATCCATTAAGCTGTTTTTGTATGTATCATGAATGTTACATATGATGTTTGTATATATTATGTACATCTACCACTTGTGTACATTTACCCCGTGAAGGCATTTACCACTTGTTGTTTTCCCTTCCCTTCCCTTCCCTCCCGATCTAGACAGGCCGAATGCGTTTGCCGTTTTACGTAGTCTACCATCATCAGATAAATAGTATAGAGTGAGGGCAACTTTTTTAACTACACTGACCGGCGACCGCATGACAGTAGTCTGAACTTCTATGGAGGGATGCAGTAACTCCGAAAGAGACAGTAGTGATGAGCGCGACATTCGGAAGTTCTCATGCCATTCCTCCGGGAGGACGACTTCTTTCTCGAAGTTTTCCCACTAAGGGTGTAAATCTCTCATGACAAAGACAATCCGATTCGTATCTCGATACATGGACACGATACGATACAAGAAAAGATGCATGTTGATAAAAAACGATTCAATACGATTCGATTCGATGCAATGCGATTCGATGCAGTTCAATAATTGAAAACACTAAGTTGTGAAGAAACAATGGACCTCATTCTCGAACATTTTCTTAAGTGTCTTATTAAATATCTTCTTACCAACCTCGAAAGACCAACCTCAGAAAAGATCTCGGCTGGATTCATGAACGCCTGGAAATGTGTTCTTAATTGAACGCGCTTTCTCATGCACCTGAACTTGCATACAGAAACGCCCCGCCAGCTCCTTATATATATTGCAACGTGTGCACACTCCACAGGCAACGGGAAAGCAACTTCAGAGACTGATCAAAATCATTTCAAAGCAAGCACCGGTAAACCCAGACCTAATTTCACCAGGGCAGAGGTGGAGGTACTATTGCAGAATGTAGATGTGTCCATTCTATTCCACTATGGCTATATCCACGCGATTGAGTTTAGTGCTTATTTATTTATTCACTGCCTTTTGCATTGTTCATATAGTGCTGTTATTTATGTTAGGACATCACGATGGCTCGGTCTCGGAATCATGACTATAAATGTTAAACATAATTATTATTATTATAATTTTAAATCCGAGGATGTCTTTAGAATCACGTAATCAACAACGATTTCTCTTCCTTGGCTGAAGTAGCTAGCATAGCATTGGCCATTGAAATGAATAGCGTAGCTAGCATAGCATTGGCCTTTGAAATGAATGGGAGTTGTAATCTGTCATTCTCTCCAGGTCTTGGCGTTATTTGTGAGAATACAGCCTGATTGGTTTATGCTATGCGGGCTTTGGCCAATGACAGGCTGTCATTGTTCTGACTGAGATCAAATGCAACAGGTCAGCGAGTGTTTTGTGTTTTGTGTAGCAAAAAACGGAGAGACAAAAGCTTGTGAACCGGTTCATAACTTTTAAATCGGGCAAAGACCGGTTTCCTGTCATTTTAATACCGATACGGGACTTCACGCATCGATGTAGTCGTATCTTACACGCTAAAAACGGATATTGATACTTATTGGTTATTTTTTACACCCCTATTTCCCACTAATACAAACAGGCCAAAAGCGTTTGCATTAACATATAAATCAGCACTACCTTAACAGCATCCATGATCAGTATGCAAACGAAGGCCCTGTTCGAAAACTCTTAAAAGTAAGATAGCTGTCTTACTACCTTGGTGTCTCGTCAAGGCAGGTGTCTTGTGCGAGATATTTCTACGGGTGAAAAAAACGTTGTTTTCGAACATTCTTTTAAGATAGCGTGTATGATAACATGTGACGTTGGTACGCTGAAAGAACATAAGGCTATCTGACGTAGGCTAACGTGCTAATGTTAGAAAGTTGGCTGACTGACGCCTCGCAAATCACATCAACCATTATTGCTGGTTACAATAATGGTGTTATCGGATAGTGCAGTGTCTATTCTCTAAGAGAGAAAACGCAGAAAGATGTACATTTACATACAAAACACGACCGTCAGCGGAGTTTGGTCCGCCATCTTTGTTTACAATTTGCAGTTGCCGGAGGGACTTGGCGCACAGGTTTATGGGTAATAGGCAGGATCGAGGCTGCACCGATGGTACCTTGAAAAATGACCGTTATGCAGCGATTTTAAGGTATCTTATAAACCCGGAAGAGAAAAATGAAGGGATTTCGAACAGTCCTTCCTTCTCTTGTTTACGAGAGGGAAGGTAGTAAGACAGCATTTTAAGAGATTTCGAACAGGGCCTAACTGTACACATAGGACGCTCACATGACGTGATGCATTTTTAGTCGCATACTGTGACGTTTGAGAACCTAAAACTCCGTTTGACCTAGTGCACACGCAAACAGAAAAACTGAGTTTTCAGAAATCCCCACTTTGGCCGGAGTTTTTAGAAATGATCGTTTTCCGTGATAAAACCTCCGTTTTCGTGTAAATGAAAGGCCAAACCGCATGAAAATATATGCGTTTCCCGACCGTGTAAACGGGGTCTCAGTAAAAACGTCAATCTGTTCTATATCAATGCTCTGCAGTGAGTGTGTAGTCAGACAAGCTAATGAATGAACAAAATAAATGTATTCTCTCATTTTGCCAAGTGGTGTAAATGTGATGAATTCTCTGGTTAAATAACATGTTATCTGGAGAACTATCAAGCTGCCAAGCAAGAAGGCATATATCATGGGAAACTGCTGCAACTGCAAGCTAAAGGATTCGGGCTTAGCAACAATGGAATCAACTGAATTAACCACACAAACTATACAGAGTTATCCTTCTCCGTGACGAAAGAAAATAGTACGACAGACTAAACAAGTTGCCTTCTTTTTAAACTGAACTAAATGTTTCCTTTCTGGGCTAGACATGTATTCCTAAACACACGTTTGGCAACCGGGGGTATAAGCAGGATAACGGCTTTCGAGGCGTCCTGTTATTTAACCAGCCAAGCCAAACTCCGGACCAAGCCACCAACACGGAAGCCAGTTTTCCCAGGAAGAGGTCATGGAAAAACACCTACATCCAGATAACACTCACCTGGCAGGAAGAAAGTAGGAAAACCTAATCTGCTGAACATATAAATGAGACCTGTCACATGTTTGCCCCTAAATCTGTATGTCGACAGCGCTGGCACTGTCATCAGATGCCACAAAACACAAGTCACCAGGATCGCCATGGGCACTGTATCTAGAGAGACTGTTGTTAGGGTTGACTAATACAGATGAAAATATTTGATGTATGTGTATATTATATTGAAAATACAAGTTCTTTTCATGTAGGTCTAGTGTGAAATAAATTCAGTGGGTTTTCATCAACATGGGATTCTTTTCACAGTGTTTGTTTGTCCTCCACACACGAGCTCCCAGGTGACTGATGTCACCCGTTTACACTGCCAGACCAATCCTAAAACGTTGTCCTGGCTTTGATTGCAGTTGTACTGAAAGGGTAACAGTTGCATATTCATCTGCATCGCAATTTTGACCTGTCTGTCCATGCCTTCATTTCATAAGCACCATATGTCACTTCTGATTCACATTTAGTCATTTAGTCTTTTAGCAGACGCTTTTATCCAAACGACTTACAAGGATGTATACACATTTTACATTTACACTGATGGCACACTGCACATCAGGAGCAATTAGGGGTTCAGTGTCTTGCTCAAGGACACTTCGACAGGGAATCGAACTAGCAACCTTCTGATTACTAAACGACTTCTCTACCTACTGTACCACTGTCACCCATAGATATAGGAATTATGACAAGAATGAATGAATGAACAGCCAGTATAGAGGAAAAGTCTCAGGCCGTTGGTGTTCGTGTTCGCAACCACACAGTCTTTCAAAGTAAGAACAAAGAAGAATACTGTTTACAGAGCATGGGTTTACCACAGAGAGCAGGTAAAGGTAGGGAAGATTAGCTGGCTTTATCTTTTCAATCTATTTTTGTTTTAGGTGCTCATTTCATGATATTTCTGTATCGTTTTGCATAGTTCAATATATATATATATTTCTATAGTTGATCTATATATCAAAAAGTTAGCCTACATGTGCACACATGGTAATGTCAGGGACATTTCTATAAGATGACAGCTACAATGTTAGAGCTAGTAGGTTAAGATAGATATGACTAAAAGTGAACAAAAAGTTCAGACCTTAAAATGTCAATATTGCGAAACCCAGGCAAAGAGAAGCTGCTATCTGAACGGCAGCTGAATCAACGCTCTGTGAGAACTGGCCACATGTTCGCATGGGTATAAAAATGACCACCTGATCTGGCCACTCCTGTCTAGCCGGACAGTTGGAACGAAGATGAGAAACTGTCTGATTTTCCTTGTGCTTCTTGTGAGCGTTCAGTGCAACAAGGTCTTCATTGGGTAGGTTTTGTTCACATACTTTTTGAAAAGTTATAAATAACTGCTTACCATCATAGAACAACTACTCAAGTAACATTTACAGTAGTTTAGAGCTAGTATAATCCAGAGGAGACGCTTGACTTTTCTTTGTGCCACTTCAGAGACCAAGTGCTCAGAATCGATGCAGAATCCGACGAGCACATTGAGCTCCTCCAGGCACTGGAGAACGAGCAGGACTGGGAGGTTTGTGAACCGGAACATTCTGACATTAAAGTAACACTATGTAACAATTTGACACTTTTTGAGATATGGTTTTACAGGCACCTAGTTTTGGTACCATCCTCAAAATTCATTTTGATAGCATATGGTCATGTGAAGGACAGATAAACACCTGTGCCTTCCCCACTAGCCATCCAGGATATGCCCTATGTAGTTCTGTGTAACGGGCTGGTACACCCTGCAAAAATGGAAGAAAAGCTTTCATTGCCAGCTAAACTGCCAAAATATGTTATCCAAAATCCCAAGCAAATACTATTCACTCTAATATACAGCATGTTTACATGTTCAAAAACTCAAACTCGGGTGGCGCAGCAGGTCTGACTCAATATTTCTCGATCTCCCACAGCTTGACTTTTGGCTGCATCCTGTCTCCTCTGAGCTGCCAGTCGACATTCGTGTACCTTACGCTAGTCTAAATGCTGTCAAGGATTATCTCAAGAGCAACAACATCGCCTTTTCAATTATGATCGACAATCTACAAGTAAGTCTGTGCATGTGTGTGCGTGTATTCTGCATGAAGTGAGACGTATCTTGAACATGACAGATCTAATTGGGGCGACAGTGGTACGGGGGTAGAGAAGTCGTTTAGTAATCAGAAGGTTGCTAGTTCGATTCCCTGTCGAAGCGTCCTTGAGCAAGACACTGAACCCCTAATTGCTCCTGATGTGCAGTGTGCCATCAGTGTAAATGTACAATGTGTATACATCCTTGTAAGTCGCTTTGGATAAAAGCGTCTGCTAAATGACTAAATGTAATTGAGTGTTCTTGCCTCTTCTCTTCTCAGGAACGATTAGATGAAGAGGAGGCTGAGATGGAGGAGAACAAAGAGAGGGAACGCAACTCAAGGAGCTTCAACTTTGGTGCTTATCACAAACTGGAAACGGTGAGTGTGTGTGTGTGTCTCTGTGTGTGTGTGTCTGTGTGTGTGTGTGTGAGTGAGTGTGTGTGTGTGTGTGTGTGTGCGTGCGTGCGTGTGTATGGTTTGTATATTATATGTGTGGGTATAATGATGTCTGTGAGTATTCTGTGGTCATCTATTAAACTTCCCAATGCAGGTCTACAGCTGGATGGACACTCTTGTAGCTGATTATCCCCGTGTTGTGTCCAAAGAACAAATTGGATTGTCTTATGAGAGTCGTCCAATGTACGTCCTGAAGGTACATATGAACATTTGTTATACACTTGAAATCTTTTCACTGCAGTTTGAAACTCTATTTATTTGACTGTTCAACACGTCCTGAAGGTATATGAACATTTGTTATACATTTGAACTCTTTTCACTGCAGTTTGAAACTCTATTAAGCACTTTGAGCTGCATTCTTTTGCATGAAAGGTGCTATATAAATAAAGTTTTATTATTATTATTATTATTATTATTATTATTATTTATTTGACTGTTCAACACGTGTAGTTCAGCACAGGGGGCGCTAAAAGGCCCGCCATCTGGATTGACGCCGGGATCCACTCCAGGGAATGGGTGTCTCAGGCCAGCGCTGTATGGATTGCCAACAAGGTGAATACAGGCAAAAACATGAAATTATTATGATGATATATGACCATATATCATATGTACAAAAACATGTTACATATTAAATCCACACCAGTATTAGATTAGGTTAGATTTTTTTTTTTTTAAACAGTTATTGAAGAGAATATTGGTGCACTTTTAATCATCAAGTACAGGTCAGTCCTTGAAGCATGTAAGAGATGTTAGCATCTGAAAGTAAATTCTCCTTTCTGTTGGTCAACCAACCATTTGTGGCCTTATCAGTAAGTTTAATACATCCACTTGTCAACTTCATTAAACCTTGTCTAATTGTAGTTCTGATAGCAACATTCCCGTGAGGGTTGCTTGCCTTATGACAACTACTTTTCCAAAGGTATAGGCTCCTAGCTTGCTTTACCCTTTTGGCATTTGTCTTCTTCATCCTCCATTCTTTTATGAAAATATATGACCAGATAGCTCCTTCACGTTTGTTGATTTTGCTTACAGAAGAGATTGAACCTATTGTGCATTACAAATAAAATAAATTATTATTATTATTATTATTATTATTGTAGCGGAAAAGACTAGGGGAGCAATTTTGCCAAAATGTTTCTAGTGGGGCTTTTTAAAGTGAAAAGATTTTGGACATCAAATGGTCTTCTCCGTGCACAGAGGACAGCTTTCTGAGCTTGTAAGAGACATTGCAAAGACCATCAATAGCATTGATAACACCTTCTTGCCTGGTAAATTGTAAATTGTAAATGTCTGATGTTTAATATCATAATAATAATGAATTGATATATAAAATGATACTTCAGTTTTGGCTTTTGTCACGTATGAGGTGGATTTTGACTGTATATAAAGTTACTGTTGTGTATATGACAAATGTTAAATGTTAGTTTTTACCCACATGCCATCAGGATGCTGAACTGTCCTTGAAATATCTTTTTGCACTACAAATTTTTTCTCTTTTTCCTACCCTTTTTCTCCATTCTCCAGTATTTATTTATTTATTTATGCTGGATACTCCATTCTCCATTTATTTATTCTCTAAGTTGAACGGACATTGAGCACAAAGAATTTCATTACTGATAAATGCTGTTTATGAGTAAATGATAATAAACTTGAACTGAACTGAAATGGAGAGGAAGTGGAATCCTTAGGCAGCAGTCCGACACGCACAAGGAGTCTCAGAACACAGGGGCACTGTGGAGCGTTTCAGGTGACGCTGGGAAAGCATGGGGTGAGGCTACATTAACCAGCTTTGAAATGATGCAAATATGCAAAGTGGCACATTTCTCGCCGCACGCAGATCCACCAATTCAAACTGTTCCAACTGTCATGGCCGCCAGTGCCACGTGGCTTTAGTGACGGTTACATTTTAGATCTCACACTTTTTTTTCACCTTCCCAAGATGCTTAGCTGTTTATAGTAATGTTTACAATACATTCCTGTAAATAAGGGCATTCTCTTAAAGTAACACTATGCAACAATTTTACACTTTTTGAGGTATGGTTTTATAGGCAACTAGTTTTGGTACCATCCTCAAATTAATTTTGATAGCATATGGTCATGTGAAGGACAGATAAACACCTGTGTCTTTCCCACTAGCCATCCAGGATATGCCTATGTAGTTCTGGGCTGGAACACCCTGCAAAAATGGAAGAAAAGCTTTCACAACATGACATTGACAGCTATACTGCCAAAAGACACCAGTTATTGTGTTGGCAAGCTTGGTGGTGTTTGCAAGGTTCTTGCATGCCTTTTAGGTAGTTAGCTGGCTAGTTTTGGAATAGAACTCCTTATTGCTGCTTTAAAGTGCTATAGTAGTTTTTTTTTTCCTCCCAGATTGATTGCAGTTCACGGTATGATACTGTATGACGTTAAAACAGTACAATACTGTTCAGATTTCACTGTAAATGTATATCAAAGATGTACAGTATGTATTATATATGTATATACCGTATATTTGATATCTTATAGAGGATGTATGCATCTGTTTTTTCTTTAGATTGCCTCAGAGTATGGTACTGAATCAAGTGTGACAAACCTCCTGAATGCAATGGACATCTACCTGATGGTTTTCACCAATCCTGATGGTTATGTTCACACTCACACCAGTGTAAGTGTTGGATTTGACTCGTCTTGTTATATTTGTAAAAGCATTTTGCATGCGTCTCAAGTGAACACATTGTGATCATTTTTGTCATTTTGGGAAAAGCTGTGAATTCACGTCCTAGGACAAAATATGGAGAAATGACAGCCGTGTAGGCTACTGTCTTTATTTGACCTACTAGTTCTTACAATTCGGTTGGCAGAAGTTTTTGTTACAGAGGATCAATTTCATGCAAAATGAACATGTTGTAGGCAAAGTCCAGAATGTCCAGATAGTCATAATCTTAGAAATGAAACATTGTGAAATTGAAGTCAATGTAACATACTGTATACCCAGGGCAACCTTTCTAGGTTTCAGAAAAAAAACATCTGACTTGAGGGCACTACACTGTTCCTCTTATGACTCTTCATCCTATATCTTTATCCTCTAACCAATCTTTGACTTTTCAAATGTTTTGTATTTGTGAGGGATATTCGAAAAACAAAGTTGTTTAATGGGACATTTAAACAGACGGCAACAGTTATTACTTTAATGTTACAACAAGCCGAGCGAGTTTCATATGTCATGTCATTGACATTCTAAATTTCCTTTGGCATATGATGTTAAAGCAGTGGTTTTCAAGATTGTGTTTCTAAAACTGTATTCAGCACCTTTGGTGTAAAATAGCAATTGTGTGAAATGTCCCCGTGTACGTGCGACAGGACCGCATGTGGCGTAAGACTCGCTCGGTGAACCCTGGCTCTAGGTGCCGAGGAACTGACCCCAACAGAAACTGGGATGCAGGTTTTGGAGGTTTGTAATAGTTCCTGCCCTTTAGGGAACTTTTAATATACTGTTCTAACTCTACTTGGTAAAAGCAGCCATGATGATAATAATAATTATTTATTTTATTTGTAATGCACTCTTCATTCAAAAGAATCTCAGAGTGCCGACATATTAAAAACTAACTATAATAATACAATAAAATAAAAAAATAAAAAATGATGATATTTCACATGTATTCATGTTTGGGCTGATCCTGTTGCTCTTGTCTGGATGTCCTTCAGGCGTTGGAGCCAGTAAGAACCCCTGCTCAGACTCCTATCACGGGCCCCATGCTCATTCAGAGGTGGAGGTCAAGAATGTGGTGAATTTGATCAAGACCCACGGCAACTTTAAGTCCTTCGTCTCCATCCATGCCTACTCACAGCTCCTTATGTACCCCTACGGCTTTTCATGCAAAGATGTGCCTCACCAGCCAGAGTTGGTATGTACTTCGTGGGCGACAGTGGTACAGGAGGTAGAGAAGTCGTTTAGTAATCAGAAGGTTGCTAGTTCGATTCCCACTGTCGACGCGTCCTTGAGCAAGACAATGAACCCCTAATTGCTCCTGATGTGCAGTGTGCCATCAGTGTAAATGTGAAATGTGTATACATTGTAAGTCACACATATGTAAGTCGCTTTGGATAAAAGCGTCTGCTAAATGACTAAATGTAAATGTACTTCAGTAATCTCCATTCCCAGAATTGAAGCTCTTTATAATCAACAGTGATAGTCTCCATACAACAGCTTTGTCCTATTCACATGACCATATATGTATAATAATAATAATAAAACTTTATTTATATAGCACCTTTCATGCAAAAGAATGCAGCTCAAAGTGCTTTATAGGATCTATGACACAACAACGGAAGAAACTTCTGGAACTAACTGCTTTATCTCCATACAACAGCTTTGTCCTATTCACATGACCATATATGTATAGGATCTATGATACAACAACGGAAGAAACTTCTGGAACTAACTGCTTTATCACATCACTTGTTTGTTTACTGTAGGATGCCGTGGCTAGAGATGCAGTTAAGGCCCTCAGCTCCTTATATGGAACCAGATATAAAGTCGGGAGCATTTGTAACATCATCTGTAAGTTCCAGTTGAAATGATTTTTTTTAGTCCTAAAAATAATGTACAAGCTCATACAGTCTATTTATTACCTGTTTCTTTAAACGTATCCATTCATATCTTATTTGTCCTGAATAGATCCAGCTAGTGGTGGAAGCATCGACTGGTCCTACAATCTGGGCATCAAGTACTCTTTCGCTTTTGAGCTCCGGGACACTGGACGCTACGGTTTCATGCTACCAGCCAATCAGATCATTCCCACGGCATCTGAAACATGGCTGGCTTTGAAGCATCTAATGATGTACACTCATGAACATCCGTACTGAGACGCATACTAATGATGCAAAATGTAGAATAAAGACATTGGAAACAACTCAAAGTTCATTCAGTTTTATTGGAAATTAAGTTGCAATCCTTCATACGGTCTTATTACCTGCATGCACACCAGTTTTAATGTAATTTAACACACTCTTTTACAACCGATTCACAATATCTCACAGAATAAAATTGAATGGAATGCCTTGTAATTCCACAGTATTGTACAATGAAATTTGATGTGCAACTCCTAAAATGGTACATTTAACATCATACATATGCAAACACTCCCCCCTCACACATACAAACACTTTGTAATGTCATACTCACACATACAAACGCTGTGCAATGCCATGCTCACACACACGCCTCTGTCCATACAAATACACAGTAATAATAAAGAGAGATAAATAGAAGATAAAGTAGTAAAAAAAAAAGGATATCTTACACCCTATAACACGCGTACACACCTCCATACCAGTCATGGTGAAAACTATTTATTGAGCTTTTTTTTGTGTTATGTGTCCTAAACGTTTATATTGAATGGCTAATCGATCCCGTGGCAACCTAGTAAGTTACCATAAAACAGTAATCTTCTGACACGCTTGCAGTGGGAATTTAAACCATTTAATTAACACCACTAGCAGCTTGATCACCAGGGAAAGCCTTCACCTGAAAACAAAATGGGATCAGACATCACATGAAGTCTTTCCCACAGTGGAATCATGCTACTGCAAGACAGCACCTTGAGGAAAATCAGAATGTAACAAAGATGTACGAAGATTTCTATCCTGGCATATATATTCAACACATAATTCAATTTAGGCTTTCACCAACCACACAAAAGATGCTTGTAAATACTGTGAGTGGTACAAGCATTGAAATGCCAGTGACAAAGAAATCCATGAAGGCCCACCAAAACAGAAAGACATAGGCCCGAGAACATAAACATGATAAAAGACAAACACAGAAACAGTCCTCATACAAAGCAGAGTCTCTTTTTATCTTGAGCTGTGCTGACCACGCCATGGAGCAATGGAAGCAGGCTCTATAATTCAAGGGAGTTAGCTAAGCACCTACAACCTGACTGAGTCTATGAGTTAGGCATTAAAGAGGCAAACGGCTACAGTCGGCGTGAAGAAAAATCAGCACACGCATGTTCAAGTATCCGTCCATCATGATACTTAATATCCCAAAAAAATTCTAACCAATTTCAAGGGCCCTTATTTTGAAGGTGATCACGGCTGGCGGAAGTGGGAGCGCATGTGCACGGCTCAAGCGATAAAGGCACTAACCGGGCAGCGATACAGGCCGATGCTAATTAGTGAAAGGTTTGGTAAAGGCAATAGCACTATCGAGCAATCTCTTTCAACGGAATGTGAGATTACAATGTAGGAAGATGGCAATATCACCGTGGGCTCTGGAGCGTTTTACAAGGAATAAACTGCAGTGTTTCTTCTGTTGTTCGAAACATAATTGTAGCTTGTCAGAACTGTTTGAAAATGCACTAACACACCCTTTCGAACTGACTGTTATATTGTTAAAACAGTGTAGCCTGTGATTTTGAGCTTGTGAAAAAAATCTAACGTTTTGCATTTCTTGAGTCCAACATCATTTTTTATTGAGGTTGATATAGCCGACCTCCCGTACATTTATTTCAGACTAAAATGAAAAATGTTCAAACATGTAATAGGATATTCAATTTAATAGTCTAAATACATGTATTGGAACACATTTGAACTTCAGAGCTAAGTAAAACGAAACATGTAGAGCTTACATCTTTGCTGAAATGTTGAAAGTTTCAGTAGACATTCTAGCACTTGCTGTGGGGAGACATGGGAGCGCAGAAAAGGCGAGGCGAGTAGGGGTGGCGTGGAGCACCCAAACGCCAGCGCACCACAGGTCAGGTCAGGTCATAGGTCCCCCAGGGTCAAAATATCAACAGAGTTTTACTGGAACGTTCTAAAGCAGCTTCCACACTGCCCCGACAAACGCCAACATTCTCCAACTAACGCCAACATTCTCCAACAGTCGGGTCAGTGTGGGCCGGCAGTTGGTGTTAGTTGGAGAATGTTGGCGTTAGTCGGGTATTGTCGGAAGAGTTCAACATGTTCAGTCGGATCGGGTAAAGTTGGAGAATGTCTGACCCATAGATATATATAAAGGCTAGATGTCTCGTTCAACGGAGTCGAACGTCCGCACATGGCGGCCATCTTGCCCCGGTCAGTTCGCTCACCCATAACATTGTGTTGGTATTGGTATGTACTTTTTAAATAACCATAACTTGCTCAATTTTCAACGGATTTTTAAACGGGTTGGTTTCTTACAAACGTTATTAACGTGGTTATAATTCGGGATGCTTTTTGGATATTTTTAAGAAAATAACATAATTATTCATAAGTATGCAGTGTCATAACTACATCTCTGACGTTTATAACAAACCAACCCGTTTAAAAATCGGTTGAAAATTGAGCAAGTTATGGTTATTTAAAAAGTACATACCAATACCAACACAATGTTATGGGTGAGCGAACTGACCGGGGCAAGATGGCCGCCATGTGCGGACGTTCGACTCCGTTGGCCGGCAACGCGGACGAGACATCTAGTCTTTATATATATCTATGGTCTGACCAATGTAGAGCCATTTCCAACGAACTCCAACATTCTGACAGCTCATTACCTTGACAACTAGGCTCAACTTGCGTGCATTACATCCTCGAGCTCTCTTGGATGTCGAAGTTATGATGGTTATCAGCCATTGTCCTAGTCTATTTATAGATTAACGTTATGTATTAGCTTCCCCAAACGAACGATTTTCGAGACATATATGTCTACCGGTATTTCAACTTCTACGACTCGTTTAACACTGCAAGAAAACGTGTTTCTAAATATTAATATTAATGTTGACACTTTACAGGAGTACGTTTGCACTTATGTTAGCTATCGGCCACTCCCACTTCGTTCCGCTTACCGCGTTGGTTTTCGAAATATTAATATGCACGCCGCCTGCTTTTATGCTGTTGTATGAAAAAGTTTTGGCACTCCTCTGAGGCTGCATGATAATTTACTCTGTCTTCACCAAAAAAAGATCACAGTGGTATATTGTTCATTTTCTAGTTAACACTGAGTACTGGGGTGTTTTCCAGACAAAGATATTTAGTGTAGCCAAAGGTTAAATTGGGCCGGAGCGCTCCGACTCCTTAGATCCACAACAAACCCCGCCGGAGCTCAGACCCGTCTCCCTCAGTGTAAAATAATCATATACTACTTTTAATATTTTTTCATCTCCTGACCAAACGCATTGCAATATGATATTATATAACTCACAAGACTACTCAAAGACACTGTAGATCATCAATGATACATGGAATTATGAGAGGCATTCTACTGATTCTCTCGTGAAGTGCACGTCAGTGAACGTCAAAAATCGACACCTATAATCTTTGGTAATTGTTAAGACGTTTTTCTAAAGGATCATTGTTGTTGTTAATAAGTTGTCCATCAAAGCGCCACCGCTAGAATGTGTGAAGAAGGTTAGTGTTCTATGATCTGTTTTTGGTATTCAGACTGACATTTCAGCCTGCAACAACAAATAAACTAACCTAACTTAAAGGACGCAGCCAAGCAGCTTAGCCTTCATTCAGAACAGAACCTAATAGCCAAATAGCCAAGCTATCCTAACCCAAAGAAAAAACAGGCACAACTTTGCGACAAAGTGCAGTTGAACTCGCATCAAGGAGCAAATATCCATAGGTGAACAAGGGCACAGCCAAACGCCTATGATGGCCAATGACGCCCGCACTAAAAAGCAAGCAACACCATACAAACCACTGGCTAGCTAGCCGCTAGCAAATGTCAAATCCTGTAGCCTACCTGCTCTCTTGACACTCTGAAGACAGCATAGCATCATCAAATTGCCCAGTTTACATGTTGATGGGGATCTTCACGTAATGATCGTGTCACATACTGTATAATCAGGCCAATAATCCCAATTTTGACAAATAAATAAAATATTGCCTCTGTTTACAGTCTCCAATTAAGTTACACAATTAGTTAGCCTATTTCATAGTTCATTGACTAACAAAGGGGTCTTTAGTGTTACCTAGATTCCTATGATCTTTGCAATATAGGCCTAACTGAAATAATCAAACTCAACTATTAGTTTTCCAATACTTGCTTCAAGATATATTTTTGACAATACCAGTTTAGCTAAAATACTAGGATAATATAAGGACATGTGTCCCTATGTTGTGGTTTCAGCTCTGAATTACACACAATATTTAAGTTCACATAGGCTAACTTAAGGTTGTTGGTGCAAAGTAATTTTGAAAAACTGTAATAGATTCCAATGATCCTGAAACAAGTGATGATATACTGTATACATACCAATGTCTGTTTTAATGATAGCTGCACTAATGTACTCATGAACATACATTTGATATTCTTCATGCAGCTTTGTTATGTGCTAATAATAAATAGGTTTCTTAATGTTGTTTGATGATATTAAAAAGATAATAAATTGAATTGTAGCCTGTTTGTCTGAAAAACTATTCAACCCCTCCACATTAGAAGTGGAAAAAGAGCCCCTTTAGTGTAATAATGCATTAATTCAGAATTTATGTGAGAGCGATATAAATAAAGATGCTTTTGAAAGATGACCATTGACCGCACACAAGGGCTCCCCCTCCTCACAAAAGCCAATTTAACCACTGAGTGTAGCAGTGTTTAGTTGTGTGAAATGAAATCAAATGTGAAAAATAGGCTGTGCAAATATTTAGGCACCCTAATCAAATTACTTGTTTTCCAAATATGTTTTGACAAGCAAACGTTAATCTAGGCATCAACCTCATCCATCTTAAAATAATTTAACACACAATTGAAAAAATAAGTAGCTAGTTGGAAAAAGTCTGAGCAGTGTGGAGCTGGCAGTTGGTTTACTGGACATTCTAAAGACAGGTACCAACTACTGCCAACAACTGCCAACTTTAGAATGTTGGCGTTAGTTGGAGAATGTTGGCGTTTGTCGGGGCAGTGTGGAAGCTGCTTAAGGCGTTCAAGGGAGAACATTCAGCGATTTAAACTGTGGTGTGCAGACATACGGGAGGAGAAAAATAAATGGTTTGCCTGAAATATATAACAGATGACATTGCTGTGTGAAATTTTATTCTTACAGCATCAGGTTGTCAGAAAAAAACAGACACAAACCCCTAATTATGCAAGAGACAGGAAAAAAAAAGGATAAATATACACGACAAAACAAAAGTCAAGCGGCATTTCATTTATTGGTACAGAAACTATGTACAAAAATATACAGACAACATTTTAATCCAAATCAACTAAAATTGTTTAAAAAAAAGGAGCACACACTTCATTCATCGTCTTCATCATCCGACAGTGGTCTTGATCTATGAAGGAGAACAAGTCTGTTAACTTTCACTTTGCAATTATCTGGGTCACAGACTCTAGCAAGTGCCACCACATTGTTCACATGTTCTTGTTCTGTTGAAACACCACCTTCACCCAGCAAGACTGAACTTAACATGCTCCACGATGCTTGTCATTACAGTAACACACACCCCCCTAACCCTTGTTCAGATCAAAGCATGGCAGATAATGTTACAGAAAATTACCGGTTTTACTCTAGACAATAAAAAAAAAAAAAAAAGGAAAATGGAATAAACTTTTCTCCATGGTACTCAACACTTGTTGGTACACCTGGAACTCGTTCATTGTGTGATTTAATCAGGAACTTCTGGTAAAACTGGTAAAAATCTCTCTTCCAATCAATCACTGTAGCCTGATGTCACCCCAACTACCTCCCCTGACCTGGTGGACATGACCCTCAGTCCCCTACGGAACTCTCCGGAGAGCAGCCTCAACTCTCTCCCCGATCTCGCAGGGGAGTTGCACTCTTTTGGCTTTCTCTCCGGAGAGCACTTCTTAGATAAGAGACGAAGACACTTGTAAATGGGAAGAAAACTCGGTCAAATTTGGCTCTTGCATTTAGAAGTTCATTGAAAATCATGCTTGTGCTGGCCGACATGCCCAAGCGATGAAAGCTGTGAGTGTGTGATCTATATATAAAAACACAGACTGTGGGTTTGCCGTGTGGAGACACCGACCGCTGCGTGTGGTGAGAGAACGGAGCAAGGAGTGATGCTGGGACATTGAGGGAAACATTGCTGCCTTTGAAGACAAGGCCAACACCGAAGAGGCACTACACTAAGGACAACATCTCGTAACCATCCCTCCTTCGCTCTCTAGAGTGTTGTGTGTGTGTGTGTGTGTGTGTGTGCTTCCGGTCTGTTGTATAGAATACGCAGAACAAACACCCTACCCATCAGACGGCGATCCATCGAGTCCTCTGTTATGATATATAGTACAGAGTACTATGCAGTGCACCCCACCCCCCCCTCCCCCCTGCTCAGTTGAACATATAAATACTGTACGATGACGTGGGACTACACCTGATTAATGGTGCACTGTTTTTACAGTGAACAAGGACAGCACCACACGTGCTAAATAAAAAAAACATCATTTCATACTACACTCATTGATGGATGACAGATTAGCTGAAATCATATTGAGGTGGGCTTGACCCCCTACACATACACAGAGTGTCCATCAGCCTCAGAAGCACCTCATTTATAGTCCAAAATATTGTGTTTTTGTTTGTTTGTTTGTTTGTTTGTTTGTTTGTAAGAACCTTGCTTGCAGTACTGGAATTACTTTACCTCTTCTTTATTTCTATCCACAGCAGCAAGCCCCTAGATTTCCCCACATGTGCATGCATGCGTACACACACACACACACACACTTTCAATGAATAGTAAAAAAAATATACTATTATAAGATAGACATACAGATATAGACCCATACTGTTACCTCCTAGGTGCCGCCTTGCTGCTACCGGCTTCCTCCTCCAACACCGGCAGCTCGTTCTCCTTCTCTGGCTCCTCTGGGTCTGGCTTCCTGCCGGGTCCGCCAAAAAAATCCCCGATGCCTTTCTGCCATGTCGGTGTCGGTCTGGCACACACAGGATTACCACCGGCATACTTACCGGCTTTGGCTGGAAAAAAAACAAGCACGTCGTAAAATAACATTTAACTAGGTTTAAAGTATTAAGCACAGCATGTATGTGGAAAAACGTAATATACAACACATTCGTGTCGTTAGCAAGCACTATACACATGATGAAACCTCACCAGCAGCGCTTGCTTGATTGCTACTGGATGCATTGGCGGAGCTGGAGGCTCCAAGCGATTTTCGAGGTGCGGTGGCGGCCACAGCTGGGGGAATAATGTCCACAGAAAACAGGGAGTCATTTCTCCTTTTAGTGGCACACATAAGCACATACAATAAATGAACCAGTGTCATATGTATGTTTAGATAATAATAAATTGCCATCGTTAATAACTACCCAAAAACAATGACCGGTGTCTCATGGCGCCAAATTCAGGCAACGTTAGCTTACTTACTGGCGCCAGTTTTTGTATTAGAGTTGGCCAAGTTAACGTTTGCCCTAGCATACCAATTGCTTTCAAATGTAAACTCATGGCCCCTACATTCGATTCCGAATGTCGTTGAACTTCCAGGTGTTTGGTGTAACGTTAACAGACCATCAAACATATCTGAAGACGACAATGACTTTCTTTGGGAATTCTAGCCAGTACCATGAGCCAAATACGCCATTGACAGCTCACAACAGCTAACCAACGTTAGTCTTCAGATGTAACGTTACGTCTTACCCTATAAATTGTTAACATTTTTAATTTAAATGTAAAGAGCGGTAATTGCTGTTTAAGTTCAGTCATCGTGAGCCTCAGTGAAAGAACAAACCACGCTAAGTAAGTGCCCAGCTAGCTAACCTCAGTCAACTTTAACGTAGAATAAGAATACAAGATAAGCAGGAAGCGGGCTACCAAATGGTTAACGTTAAATGTTTACTAAAAATGATCAGCTCCCCGATTATAGGTAAAGTCTTAACTCACCCTTTCTGTACGTCCCAGGCACAGCATCAGCCTTTGTACGAACCATATTTAGGGTTAGGCAGTAGACTGATCTAAGGCAATCGCAAAAGTTAAGTTTCCGTCAGAGACATACAGAGAAAAGAACAGCCTTTCCGGATTCCCGCCAGGTCTTAAATCTGTCGCCTGGGCGGTGTTCTTACGTCTTTACGTAGGCATATTTCCGCCCCTTTCAAATTATGCCGCGTTCCAAACAACTCCATATCTTAGCGTTTCCTAGTTCGGCCCCACGGCTAAAAATCCCACTAAACTTAGATGTCTGTTGTATATCAAAATAGTGTTTAATTAATCAACCTTTACATATTTCAGAAGTGAAGAATGTGTACACAATGAAGTCTGAATAAAGTCAACGCTCATTTCTTAGCGTACTTTATTTTTACATGCGCGAAAACAGCTACAACGAAGGGGGCGTTCCCTATTTCCGCCCCTCGAGTTCTTCCTCTTTATCTTTAACTTTGTTATGCTCCAGTTTTTTTTCTTCAGAAAGTAATAATAATACATAGCACTAGTATTTAAAATGTATTTAGATCATAACCCCTGATCTCAACAATGACAGACATCACACACACATAATGTAGTTGTATGTTATTTATTTACAATATTTACAAGACTATTAGAAATTAAAGATAACAAAGACAGTACAGATTCTTTCAATTATATAAACTCGGCAAAAAAAAGTTTGGAAATTTGTGTTAGGTCAATTATTTCTCTTCTGTTCAAGGTTTCTTCCTGATTAACAGGGAGTTTTTCCTTGGCCCTGTTGTCATTGTGCTTAGTCTAAGGGGGTTCAGGCCCTGGGCTCTGTAAAGCACCTTGAGACAATTTTATTGTTTTGGCACTATATAAATAAAGTTGAATTGAAATGTTGGGGCAAATGTTGGCTTTACTTGTTAACCTGTGTACCACAATCATGCTTTCAGCATACCTACTCAGGAAGCACCAAAGCTCTCATGAGGGGTGCATTCAGACTGACTGTGCATAGTAGCCTACATTTTCATAAGAACATATGCCTTCTCAAACTTACATTTATTTGATTTCCTTTCACTCAAGAGCACTCAAGAAGCTCAATCTCCCAAGGACACTTTTGCCAGGTGCCTGTTCCTGACCTTCAGAGAGTTCTGATCAGGCGCTCTCTATCTATACAATGGCATTAAACAGATGGAGGAACTAGTAACCCAAGAGTCTAACCTCCATCACCAACGATGTACCAGCCCGCTGGTCTGCCACTTTAGTGCTGATGCTGTGCCCAACCTGGACAGAGTCAGGCAGATATTTAAAAAAGCAGTCTTCGTGGTCACAGATGAACTTATAGTTGAATTTAGTGAACAGGAGTTCCAGAGGCAATACTCCAAGCCACATGGCGTAAACCCCTCTCTGATGACCTCCAGCCCATCATAAGAGGAAAGGAGTGCTATTACCTATTATAAATGAGAATTCTCTCTGCAATTTGAAGAATAACTCCATGGACAGTTGTTTGCTTGTTTAAAGAAGGTCCGGCTTTGTTTTAATAGTTTTTATGCTGTTATCTGATGTGTTGGCTATGCCTTCAAACAGCAAGTGTGCGTGATATTTAATACTACCATTTTCCAGCTATTTGGAATGGAGTTTGGCGGCTGTTTAAGCCTAATGATTTTGCCTGCCTGAGACACACCCCTGTAGGTTTCTGTATAATGGCATGCGTCAATTGTAGACAGGTGTTCAGGCATGATTTCAACATGCATGGCTCTTCAGTCTTTCAGAAGAGTAGTGGATGGGAAGACATAAGTCCCACTACGCTCCTCGTTTACCTTCTGACTAGAGATTGAGGTCATATTAGAACAGTTATTTGTTTATGTGTTTTATTTGTACTGCCTTTTGGCCGTATTTGGGAAAAATAAAGATCTTCTACAACCTAACCTCCAGTCCTCCTGAGAGTTTTCCATCTTGCTCAAACACATCTACCCTTAACAACTTTAATAAATAACTTTATTTAAACGTTCTCCACATCTGGTCTCCCTTCATGTCGCCTCTCCAAATGAACCTGGTGGGTGTAAAGACACCAATGAGGCTATTCCTCTGATAAGCTCCTGGAATGTTTTGGTCATGTGACTGTAATACACCAGATGGAAGTTCTCATACTTGCATACTATACTGTATATTAGGGTGGGGAGTAGTGTGCACTATAGTATGAATCACCATGGTCTGAACACATCGTGACAAGGAGGTTGGGTGTATAGTCAAACAACTTTAAGCAATTTCTGATTATGGTCAGAGGGGGATATCAAGTGGTCAGCATCAGCTCTGCTTGCCTGGAAGTAAAAGTCACCGATCCTAAGACTGATTAACACGTACCATCTGTTGATAGGCTAGCTCCTAAACTTAAAGACACAGCTCCGTTTCGTTTAATTGGATTTCTAATGGACATTCTTTTGTAGTAGCCCTATGTCCCAACCATACACAGCAAAAACGTTCCTCCCATCTATTTAAATGTTTATGTGAAGCCATGCTCTCTCCCTCGCTCCTGATTTTTCTACCATTGCCTGTCTGAAGTCTCCATTCCTGTGGTATAAAAATGCTATCATAATACACCATAAATCAATCAAATGGCATAATTTCTTATGAACTGAATATTTTAAACAGATACACAGCAAGTTAGGTATAGGCCTTTTATATGCCTTAACATTTGTGTGACTTGCTTTTTGTGTTATTAATTAGGCGAAGACATTCACCATAATGATAGTACCCAAATAGGGCACCCTTAATGAAAGCCCTGAAAAGAACAGAGGAAGGTGAACGAACTTTAGTACGATGCAGAATGATTTTAATGATTGATTGGTGCAGTCTGTGCTTGTTAAATAACTTTTTTTTTTTACTTTCTCAAATATATCTACCTTTCTACATACAAACATTGTCTTTATTTTAATTTGGGCTAGTCTAATTCATTTCTGCCCTGAGACTCCTCTCTCCCTATTGCTTGCAGGCTTTAGAAACAAACCCAGTAAATCAGTTGTGTTATAAAACCACATTTGCAATTCCTATTCTAATCTGATGATGAAAAAAAGTAGGCTCTCCAAAGAACACAGCCAACACCTGTCTGCTACCATGGACCATAGCATGTTTAAGGTGATGACCGTTGACTCCGTCTGCAACCATGGACCATAGCATGTTTAAGGTGATGACCGTTGACTCTTGTCTGCTACCATGGACCATAGCATGTTTAAGGTGACGACCGTTGCCTATACATGTTTCAAAAAGAAAAAAAAATGTATAGCAATTGTGGTGCCAAGCAAAGTTTTTGTGAAAACATTTTTGCAGAAACTGTCATGATTGATTGTTGATGATAGAATAATAGTGCATGCATAGAATGGTCCTCTTTCCTTATCTCCGTTGGACCTCTGGAGGCGGACCGCTAGCTGTTGACACTCAAAAACACTAGTGGTTTGAGACATGGGAACAAAGACAATGTTCCAAAGGGACTGCATTGCAATGGTACTGTATGAAGTCCAACCACTGTGTGTTTGATGTGCTCTGGGTCAGCACTATTCCAGAACTATCACTCAGCTGTCCTGAGGGGTTAAAGGTCACTCAGCTGTCCTGAGGGTTAAAGGTCACTCAGCTGTCCTGAGGGTTAAAGGTGTAGTGATTAGGATTTAGTGGCATCTAACAATCACTCAGCTGTCCTGAGGGTTAAAGGTCACTCAGCTGTCCTGAGGGTTAAAGGTCACTCAGCTGTCCTGAGGGTTAAAGGTGTAGTGATTAGGATTTAATGGCATCTAACAATCACTCAGCTGTCCTGAGGGTTAAAGGTGTATTGATTAGTGGCATCTAACAATCACTCAGCTGTCCTGAGGGTTAAAGGTGTATTGATTAGCACTATTCCAGAACAATCACCCAGCTGTCCTGAGGGTTAAAGGTGTATTGATTAGCACTATTCCAGAACAATCACCCAGCTGTCCTGAGGGTTAAAGGTGTATTGATTAGTGGCATCTAACAATCACTCAGCTGTCCTGAGGGTTAAAGGTCACTCAGCTGTCCTGAGGGTTAAAGGTGTATTGATTAGGATCTAGTGGCATCTAACAATCACTCAGCTGTCCTGAGGGTTAAAGGTGTATTGATTAGTGGCATCTTACAGCTAGGTTGGATATGGAGGATGACCTACGGTGGCCGCCAGTTGCCATAAAAGGCAAAAGGCCCTCTAGAGCCAGTGTTCTGATTGGTCTGTTCTGGGTTACTGTGGAATCATACAGGCGTGTGATTGGTCTGTTCTGGGTTACTGTGGAATCATACAGGCGTGTGATTGGTCTGTTCTGGGTCAATGTGGAATCATACAGGCGTGTGATTGGTCTGTTCTGGGTTAATGTGGAAGAGGACCCGCTCCCTATATAGATGTGAAAGGCTCATTCTAAGCTATTGAAAACACAACGATTTGTAATTACAGGTGATTATACACTAATGCAAACATAATTATAAAAACTATATTCCATTTCTGCTAATAGATGCCCCTACATCCTCCGTACTGCACCTTCAAGCGCCCCCCCCCCCCCTTAAACCCACTGAATAGGGGGCATGGTGATGGGTTGAACATGTGGAGTCAACCACCCATATTACTAGTGCTGTCAGTTAAACGCGTTACTAACGGCGTTAACGCAAACCCATTTTAACGCCGTTAATTTTTTTAGCGCGAGATCAACGCGAGATTTATATGAACGTTCTTTTTCGCCCCGCAAACTGTGTAGTAGGCTAACGTTACGGTTTGAGTAAATGGTGAGCGCGATACGGCGAAATGGATGATAAAAAGCTTCTGAATGGAAAGTTTACTTTTAAAAGTTGTGTGTCTGAAAATGTCAACAGGCAGCTGGCTGAAAGCAAAGAAGTAGTAGGCCTACCTTTTATTGGTAACCTAACTATTACGGTTCATTGTTTCTGAAATAGGAGGCCTGACTGCTTTGTTCATGTTAATATTAATATTAAGCCATGGTTTAACTGCACTATAGGCTGAGTCCTTGTTTACCTGAAATGAGCACTTTATAATTTTATTTTGTACCGCCCTGTTTGGCAATGTTGGTTTTCAATAAAATAAAACATTTGCATAAAGCAAGCCAATCCACTTTTCCATGTTGATAAGGGCATTAAAATAAAAATAAAAGGATGGAAAAAATAAATAAATGAAGGGACATTTAGAATAGATAAACATTTGCGATTAATCGAGATTAATTTTGAGTTAACTATGACATAAATGCGATTAATCGCGATTAAATATTTTAATCGTTTGATATGCAGAACTTCTTAATGCAAAAGTAAGAAACAGCAAAAGGAAGTGGTCTTAACCTAGTGAGGTAACTACTTAAAAGCAAAAAACTTGTAAACACCAACATCAGCACAGTTAGCACTGCTAAACACGTGCTAGCATGCTAACGTGGCAATATAAAAGCTTTTCTTAATTTTTTTTCGCGGGGTGATCCTGGAACCGGAATCACATAGTGCATAGCCTTGGCGGTCAGCAGGAACAACAGGTGTGTTTATCCGTCCTTTCACATGACCAGATACCATCAATATGAATTTGAAGACGATTACAAAGCTTGTTTCCTATAAAAACATACCTCACAAAAGCAGGAAATTACTGTTGCTTTAACAAATCACCAATGTCGATCAGGATATTTATTTTGGGATACAAATAACACACAATGTTGCTTTAAAAGTGAACTTTATAGCACAGTAATGGCATAAGACGAAATCACAAATATACATACAATTATCTTATATTATTCTTTTGACAACATTACACATTCATCGGACGTCTTCTCAGTCAAACTTTCCTCCCAGTTAATAGTTTTTAAAAGCTTTTAGGCCCTTTTAACTGCATTTCACCAATTTCTGGTGTTTGTTTCCCCAGATGTGTCCAATTCATTTGAGGAAGAGTGACAACTGGCAGAGGTCTTCATAACTCCAGTCTTCTGCTCCCCTCCGAGGTGCCGCCTCGCTGCTTCAGGAGCGTTGTCACTGCTTGGTCCCCGTGAGTTGTTGCTTCATGCTGAAGGGCTCGAGTCGTTCGGTCTCAGGGAGCAGGTTGTTGAGCCGCTCCATCAGGGGCACGGTCTGGTCGATGCCCATCTGGATGCGCCGCAGGATCATGGACATCTCGTTCACCTTCTGGATCTGTTCCGCGTACTTAGCGTAGCGCTTCTGCCGCTCCTGCATGATGCTGAACAAGGCCTCCACAGACAGATCCATCTAGCAGAGCAGAGCAGAGAGTAACATTCAGGCGGGTAGTTTGAGCAGACATATGGGCCATATCACCCAGAGCAGAGAGGCCCATATCACCCAGAGCAGAGAGTACATTCAGGCCCATATCACCCAGAGCAGAGACTACATTCAGGCCCATATCACCCAGAGCAGAGACTACATTCAGGCCCATATCACCCAGAGCAGAGACTACATTCAGGCCCATATCACCCAGACGGGTTGTGTTGCCCCTCATTTGACTCAAGCAAAAGTCAAATCTGTCTGTGTTTCTCTGGTATGTTCCAGACTTTACTTATGTACCTGGAGATAGTATCATTTGTTCTCTATATTGTAAGCTACATTCTTGTAATTTGTAGGCTAAAACCTCAAGAAACAAAGTTTAAATAAGAACCTTAAAAGTACCATCTGCAATTCTTATGAAAAATGTTTTGATATTTGAGCTCAGCAGCCAATCAAATGACACCCCTCCCTTCAATGCTCCAGAAGCAGAGTGTTGATTGGCTGGAATAATTCATGTCTAGGTCAGAGTCAGAGCTCTGTCTGAACACCAGAGTTTGTTTTACGGACTTGGACACAATGCTTGCTTGTCCAAATAGTGTCATTGTTTACGGACTTGGACACAATGCTTGCTTGTCCAAATAGTGTCATTGTTTACGGACTTGGACACAATGCTTGCTTGTCCAAATAGTGTCATTGTTTACGGACTTGGACACAATGCTTGCTTGTCCAAATAAAGTCATTGTTTACGGACTTGGACACAATGCTTGCTTGTCCAAATAAAGTCATTGCGATATTAGTCGCATAGATACATAGCTGGAAGGGTGCAGATTTCTTTATTGGCGTATTAATTATAGACCTTATAGACAGACTTCATTGAATCAAACAAGGTTTAAACGCAATTCACCTGGGCAAGAGAGACCTTATTTGCTGTTAAATGATCCGCCTTTATTAAGTACATTATGCTCACAATGAAGGATTCTTTCTTCATGTTGGGAGAAATCCCACATTGAAATGAAAGGGTGCTTACGTACCTCTTTGATTCTTTTGACGAGAGCGTTCTGGTCGAAGGCCACGGCCTCTGCACACTGGTGCAGGTGGCCCTGGTAGCGCACGCAGAGCTGCAGCACGTTCACAGGGTCCAGTTTCTCCACACACACACTACTGGGAGTGGTCTGGCCACTCAACACACCTGGAAACAGAGATCCATTTAGAGTGGCACAAAACATTTACATTTAGTCATTTAGCAGACGCTTTTATCCAAAGCGACTTACAAGGATGTATACACATTTTTACATTTACACTGATGGCACACTGCACACATCAGGAGCAATTAGGGGTTCAGTGTCTTGCTCAAGGACGCTGCGACAGGGAATTGAACTAACAACCTTCTGATTACTAAACGTCTTCTCTACCTCCTGTGCCAATGTCGCCCCAAAAGGTTGAAAACATTCTTTTGGAGCCGAAACTCATCAGCATGCTTCTTCCGTGTTACACTGTTAGGTTCAGTTCAAAAAAAGGATTTGTGTGAGAACTGTGAAAATCAGTTTCAAGAGAGTCTCGTTTCTATACCCGTTTTCCACCAAGGCAGCTCCAGGGTTTGGCAGGCGAGTGCTTAATCTCTGAACAGTTCTTCATGCTTTGACAGCCAAAGAACCGGCTCTTGGCCAGGAGCAGCAGCAATTCCTTGAACCGGCACTTCCAGCAGGCCAAGAACTAGCACCTAGTTCACTTCCAGCAGGCCAAGAACTAGCACCTAGTTCACGTTGGTGGACAAGAACTAGCACCTAGTTCACGTTGGTGGACAAGAACTAGCACCTAGTTCACGTTGGTGGACAAGAACTAGCACCTAGTTCACGTTGGTGGACAAGGGGTATAAGATGGTAGCACCAGTGCCAGTTTTGGTGTTAGCACGTCTGCTTTACACCGTAATGGAAACGAAAGAATATGTGACGATTTAAGCTTCATCGTGCTCCAATGAGCATTCATAAAAATGCACTACTAATGCTTAATTTATGCTACTCCGAGCCCTCTCCAACAAACCTCGTACGGGAATCTCGTACGGGAAGTTAGAAAAATGAGTAGGTGCACGACAGCCTCTCCGAGGTGCTCGGAGAGGGTTCGGAGAGAGCGGTTAATGTCGGAGAGGCGTTCCCTGTGTTCAGAGGGGCGTTCCCTATGTCCGACTCCGTGAAATCGGAGTAGCATAAATTTCGCTTAAGTCTATTTGGAGTCTCAGGCAGAAATGTCTATCAACTCCTTGAATGTAATATGTAAATATTTTTTTGCAGCCATGAACTGTATATCCCAAAGACCACATTTGGTTGTAAACAAAACAAATATATCCTATTTTATTGAACATTCATACTGAAATACGAATACATTACGTTGTTATCCCAATACAAATTATACTTCAGAGTATGCTCGACGTATACAAGTTGAAGCAAGTTTGGCAGCGAGGTGAAGAGAAGAGTTTGGTCCTCTGTGAATCACCGTGTGTCTCAGTTCTGCAGCGTAAGCGTGCTGATTTTTGAAATAATCAATGACGTTCTGTGAAACTAAGATAAATGAAGTAGCCTTGTCTTCATCGTGGCCAGCGTCCACATATTTAACTAGATCATACTGTACCCTGATCCAGATGCTAGACTAAGACACTTATGCGACTTACATATGTGCGACTTACAATGTATACAAATTTAACATTTACACTGATGGCACACTGTACATCAGGAGCAATTAGGGGTTCAGTGTCTTGCTCAAGGACGCTTCGACAGGGAATCGAACTAGCAACCTTCTGATTACTAAACGACTTCTCCAGTGTGAGATGAGATGATGAGTTTGAGATGAGATGATGAGTTTGACTACAGCATGCATCCAATCAGAGGAGGAGCTGCCAGTTTGAGATGAGATGATGAGTTTAACTACAGCATGCGGAGCTGCCAGTTTGAGATGAGATGATGAGTTTGACTACAGCATGCATCCAATCAGAGGAGGAGCTGCCAGTTTGAGATGAGATGAGATGATGAGTTTGACTACAGCATGCATTCAATCAAAATAAGAACTTATGCTGACCTTTCAGAAGTGGCTGGAAAGTTGGGATTTCTTGGAGTTTGATAACATCGGGATCATTGTGAATGTTGCGTATTGTTTGTGTTCCTTGGGCAACTACGACAATGTCATCCATTTTGGCTCTTTGCTTTGCAGGAGAAGATACCGCTGGAGAGAAAGAGAAAAATCAACATCTAAATGAAGCATTTTATTGTGGTACACAAACTTGTATCCAAACCATGTTAACCAGTATTTTTTTTTTGTTTGTTTGCGGGGCGCTTAAAGTGAGTTTGCCACAGACACCAAAACACCCACAACTGCAACTGCATGAATACAGAATGCAAAAAACCTACCTCTCCTCTAGCATTTCATTAACCAATGGTTGGTGCAAACATTTTATTTGAGTGTATTTTAAATAACAGCATCTCAAACAATCCACCGTAACATGCTTGATATCCAGGTATATAAGACTCAAAGTAGAAGTGTTTGTTTGTTTGTTTACATGCTTGATACACTCCCAAGACTCAAAGTAGAAGTGTTTGTTTGTTTGCTTACATGCTTGATACACTCCCAAGACTCAAAGTAGAAGTGTTTCTTTACAATCCTAATTATACCTGTACATGGCCTTGAAGACAAAGCCCAGTTCTTTTTTGCTATTTAAACAATAAAACCAGGCTTTGCCCTCTTCAACAACATCACAACTTTTCCTTGGGCTGTATTTCAAGCCTGGTGGACAAAGCAGTTGAGTCACAATGACCACTGTGGCATTATTGTCTAATAAGATGAGTATTGATTAGAGGAGTAGTTTGAAAAACCACTCAAGATTTAAAACATGTCCAATTGGATTTTTTTCCCAGTACTTATAATTTTGTTTGCAGAATTGTGATTTGCGACTGCTAGCCCTGCTAGCGGAGAGAGCAGACCCTAGCCTAAAGCTAAAGCTGCTCTTATACTGTGGCATTGTTTCCACAACTGGAAGTCATTCATTTCCTTTGTGGAATGGCAGATCACATGAGAATGAGTCCAAGTGTGGTGCCAAGACATTTCAATCCAACAGAGGTCTGTATGCATTCAAAACATCTGAACTTGTACGTATGATAGATCCAATCCAACAATCCTACCAGAAGATAGCATTACTAAGGTTATGGTGCAAACAATTGTTACAAATTCTGCATTATCTGCTAATATTTGCATGTTTCACTGTCAAGTAGCATTGCAATGGTTCATATGTGTGACTGACAGATCATACAATCCAGGGTACTCTAACGCCAGTAACATTAGACGCTCCATGCTGCTGTCTGACACACATCTGGCTGTAGTACAACGTCTGCTTTGAGGCTGGCTTGCGAAAATCGGAGCTGAAACAACGCAATAATGTATATAATAAGACCTGTAAGAATTGCAAATGAAACACTGTAACCAGATGCAACCTGGCAAGGAAACAAACACCTTACCCCTCAACTACGGCACAACCACTCAATGTGTGCACAAGTATACTAAATTCAAAGGATTTGCAAGCCACACAATTCATTACGTATTGGATGAATGAGTTTATATATTTTATATGCTTTTTGCAAAATGGGACAAAAAAAGGATTTGGATCTAGAGACTGGGGACCATAAACTTTAAAGGGAATGTTCTTGAAGTTTGGCAGTGCAGAACATTTGAAATTCAGAATTTTTAGTTTTTCAAGAAAGTTTCACCAGATCCCAGATCATCAGATATTGTAAGTACACTTGGGAACATATTATGGGATATCACAGATGAATGCGTTCCTTGTGTGACTTAGTTTGGGATATCACAGATGAATGCGTTCCTTGTGTGACTTAGTCGAGGACTTGCGTGCAATTTAATCAGGAACTCCTACTATGAAATGTCAGCCAATCACTTACTATAACCCGGAGATCGCTTGAACTATTTTCTATCCTGGCCAACGTAAGTCAAGGGCTGCAGTCGGAGAGTCTTTTCTCTCCTGGCCAACGTAGGTCAAGGGCTGCAGTCGGAGAGTCTTTTCTCTCCTGGCCAACGTAAGTCAAGGGCTGCAGTCTTTTCTGCTTAGGAAGGTTCCTAACTGAGTGAAATGACCCAGAACTATCTAAGTGTCAGCCATGATAAGAGCAAATGCTAAGGAAAGGCGCTTTAATGCTTCCTTTCTTATCTCCTTCAGCATAAGGTACACTGGACCGTCCTTAATGAAGGACCATTGAGGTCAAGGAAAAGTGCTTAGGAGAGGACATAGGACATCATTTTTTTGACTATCCAGACACAGCCAGGCTCGCCTGAGTACAGAAGTCAACTGGAAGTTTGTAGTCTTATTTTAGTCTTATTTTAGTGCATTCTCAGAATTCCTGGTTGCAAAGAAAAATCTCTACGGTAAAATGAATGTGTTTTCACAAAATCGGCAAAAATAAAAAGTGTGAGCGAAACGTCAGTAGAAAACCTAGACAAATCATTCGGTGAGTAGCAATGGAGGTATTGGTCTGTTGTTTGTGAGTAACTGCTGTCTTGTCTAATAAAAAATAAAAGATGTTGTTACCAATATGCTAAACAGGGACCGAGTGGACTACATCGTGTCGCTTACATCAGGCATCTCAGCATGCGAGACTCTAGAGTGGTATCCATGGTTACAGCAGACAACTCTTTAACATAGTTCTTTAGTTCGATACAACTAGTTAGATAACATATATTACTTTTGATCATTGATAATGTGTTCACTTTGTGTTGGAGCCTCCATGTGAAGAGTTGATGCTTACCCATTTTGGGTGAGATCACCAACTTTCTATTGGTGTCGTCATCAGGATAGAACCAACATTATCTTGGCTGCCCTTGTGAGGAGAGTATTAACATTTATACACAATTGCACCCACATTTATTTGGCACCCGTCACCAGGTAATGGACCTACATTAGAATCTGGAGGCCAATGAATACATTCAATATCAAAATGTTCAATTAGGTGTTTTAGCGTGTAAGATAAGAGAACGCAGGTATAGCCCACGACTACATATGCCAGCCCATGCATAGACAACTTGGATTTGATTTGAGTTGACTGCCCCTTACGATCCTGATCCCACCCTGAGAAAGTCTCTCTAGATCCGCCCCTGCATTTGGAGAATCTGGCCCCGATGTTATGATAGGTGTGGCCCAGATGTTATGATAGGTGTGGCCCAGATGTTATGATAGGTGTGACCCAGATGTTATGATAGGTGTGGCCCAGATGTTATGATAGGTGTGACCCAGATGTTATGATAGGTGTGGCCCAGATGTTATGATAGGTGTGATCCAGATGTTATGATAGGTGTGGCCCAGATGTTATGATAGGTGTGATCCAGATGTTATGATAGGTGTGGCCCAGATGTTATGATAGGTGTGGCCCAGATGTTATGATAGGTGTGACCCAGATGTTATGATAGGTGTGGCCCAGATGTTATGATAGGTGTGGCCCAGATGTTATGATAGGTGTGACCCAGATGTTATGATAGGTGTGACCCAGATGTTATGATAGGTGTGGCCCAGATGTTATGGTAGGTGTGGCCCAGATGTTCTGATAGGTGTGGCCCAGATCTGGCCCAGATCCGGCCCAGTGTCTATTGGCTATCTGGGAGGGCAGGGAAGAGAAAGCAGTCCGGGTGGGTTAGTAGCAGCCTAAACTGGCCTAGAATTTGCCTCCTTAGAAAAGAAAGTGGCCCATTAGGGGCAAACTGAGGGAGGGGAAGTGAAGCGTTTGCAGGCGCAAGATAATGGTGTGGCAAGAGTGGATATCCAGCACAAGACCAGCCATTGAATTTTCCTCTGACAAATCTGTAGCACAAGATCGGCAAGGGTTTGTGGTTCACCACCTGACGTACCTAGGTCGGAGTGTTTAAGGTCGGAGTGTTTATGCTCGGAATCGCCACTTTGTTCAGCTCCCATGATGGAAGACCTCAAGAGCACAGGTGAAGGGGACCTGCAACGGATACAGAGAAGCCACTGTCAAAACTATAAGACATTCACCTGAGGCTAAATATCTTAAACATAAAACAGTTATATTAATGATCACTCATTGGTGCAATAACAAAATAATGACACATTTTCTCAATTACAATCATGTTAAGTAGACTTCAGTAGTCATAAGCTGGCTGAAATATTAACTGAGCTGAGGTGTGCGTTTCTCAAAAGCATCGTTGCAACTGCTGCAATCTCCGCGGTCATTTAATTAGTTGATGTTTCTGCAAAGCGTAGTTCAAACGATCAATCGCAAAGTTGGGTGGTTGCAATGTTTCTCATTAATTATCATTAATGGCGGCCGGCCTTAGTCTAATTAGTCCCGACACTTCCATAATGAACCAAAAAGATCTTCCCACTTCACTTCACTCATAACGTAAACAACGTTGTGTTTGCCCGGTTGTTTCAGCAAAGCATCTCCCACTACCAGTGGTGACAGAGGCAGACCACAACTGGTGCTGTTAGGTGAATATACAACACGTGCGCCCGTACAGGAACCAGTGGGTTTGAAAACCTGTTGGGACAAAACTCTGACAATGTAACCATGTTCATGCCACTGAGGAGCAAGGCGGCTCTTCGTGTTAGCGTAGGCTATTTGTAAATTCAATTCAATTCAATTCAATTCAATTTTATTTATATAGCGCCATAACAATACAATTGTCTCTAGGCGCTTATACAATTGTCTCTAGGCGCTTATACAATTGTCTCTAGGCGCTGTCTGTAAATGCACCTGACCTTTTCTTTCATGCATCTGACCTTTGAAATAGGCTCCCCAGAGAGCACCTGTCTGTCTGCCTGCCTGCCTGCCTGTCTGTCTGTCTGTCTGTCTGCCTGCCTGCCTGCCTGCCTGCCTGCCTGCCTGTCTGCCTGTCTGTCTGTCTGTCTGTCTGTCTGTCTGTCTGTCTGAGGGTCTCAATCAATGGGCCCAGCCCAGACAAGTTCAATTACAAATGGACATTAGAATGTTTTTTTCTCAATGCCCAGGAAAATTGAATACACAAACTGAGAGCAAAGTCTGATATATACCATGTCCTCTGTCTTTAATAATGATATATTATAAATCTGTATTAAGAACAAATATGGACTTCTATGGATTTGTACTATTCTTCTTCGAAATGAGATGCAAGACTGTTGCATCGCCCACACCAACATTCTACAGTTCAGTATTTTAGAACCGAAAATAAACACAGATAACCATATTTTTTTGACGGCTGAAATGTATGCTCTAGTCATCTTTCTTTTAAACATTTCTGAACTGTTAAAGGACCAATGTGTAATATGTTTACAGTACTAAATCATAAAATGATCATGATATGTGAGGACCAGGCCTTTAAGGAAACATATTACGTTGAAATGCTGGCTGTAGCATAGTTGTCAGAGAAAGCCAGTATTTCAACTCAATATGTTTCCTTCAACTCTGACGACACATCATGAACATTTTAATGATTTTATTTCATCTTCCATTCCGGAGCCGGAAGTGAAGTGTGTCTGTGTTTTGGCCTGTGGCCCCGCCCACTGCCCATTTCTACAGTACCCTTTTCAAACCCCGGGTTGCCAGATATGAAATAAATGGGCTGGCAGACTCATTTGTAAACTCTATATGCTGCCTATGTCAACAGCGTTGTTGGGACTATGGCTTGTGACGTAGCTAACTTACTACGGTTTCGAAGAAAGTAGGGCGATAGTTCAGCACAGCCAACAACGCCTCGTACCACCGTTGTTCCGCAAAGACTTGAGAAACGCACCCCTGGTTGGCTTGGCAGATTGCTATCGATATAGGATGCTAAATGTTGACAAACCCTGTAACGTCGGCTAAAGCATTGAGTAACTGTTTACGTAATGTTTTAAGACCGTAATCAATTTCTACTTCAGCCAAGACAGACACATAAAGTCAATCTGTCAGATCACGCCTGCCAAAAACAACGTTAATTGTTTACATAGCACAAGATGAGGTTAACCAGCTAGCCAAACGTTAGCTTACATTAGTCAGAACATTGTCTTGGGTTTAGCAAACTTTTACACTAAGTCAATGAGAGTTGACCGAAAAACGAACCTGCTTGCAAATATACGTTTGTAGTATTTCCAGATGATTGTCTGTTGTAAACAACCCAGAGACAAAAAAATTCTCTCCACATAGCCGTGTGAAACCAGACAGTTTTGGCAGATTGTCTAGTACGACAGACTCTGCTGAAACTAGCAGCGGTGTGAGATCGCTTCCGGTAAGGATTTCTGTATGTGAGACGGTGAACTTTCAAAGTAAAAGCACATGAATAATGATAAAATAGGGTGGGAAAGTAATCGAGTTTAGAGTTTCGTTCCTAACGCTGAGCGAAATGACAGCGAAAACTACAATGAATATGGAACATAGATTAAGTCACCGGTTTGCGCACCTCACTGTTCAAAATGCCGATTTGTAGTGGTGGCGAAATGAAGCTTCATGAACCTTGAAGCTTTCCAGCCAGGTGTGTTGAAAAGTGGTTCATTTCTCGAGGCTTCGAATGCACTCTAGGTACACCTGGTGGTCAATGAAAATGCGGTGTAGGAAAGATTCGCGGGACAGTGAATGTGTTCAATACATGGTGCACAAAGGCCTGGTACAAGAACATGCATACACACAAAAAAGTATGGTAGAAAAAATTCCGGCCATTGTCCATTTTAGGTATTTATGCTAAATGTACTTCCATAATGAAAATAAAACCTTGATACAAATAGTGAATTTTGATGTGTATGTATACAGTGTAACATGTATGTCTATGTATACTGAAATTTTGAAAACCGAATGGAAATAGTGCAATCAACAATTTTGTCAGTTCTTGACTATGGTGACATTGTTTACATGTATGCTGCACCCTCTACCTTAAAACTCCTGGACTCTGTTTACCATAGTGCTATTCGCTTTGTTACAGGAGACGCTTTCAGGACCCACCACTGTAACTTATACAAGAATGTTGGTTGGTCCCCTCTAGCAGACAGGAGGGAAAAACACTGTCTTTTATTTATTTATAAAGCCTTAGTGGGAAAACTGCCCAATTATCTCATGTCACTTTTAAAATTAAAATCCATCTGTCATAATACACGGTCACAGAGCCTCATCTCCCTTGAAATCCCCCTTACAAAAACTAATATAGGTAAAATAGCTTTTAAGTTCTTTGCTTCCCATACCACTATTCAAGTGGAGTTGAAATTAACCAAGTATTTGTCTGTCAACCAATTTAAGAGCCTTTTAGATAATAAGGATGTGCCTCAATGCTGTTGTTTTAAATGATTCTCTGATTTAATTTTTTTACTTTATGTTATTTTATTTTTTTATACTTAATTTCTGAGTTGTTTAATGTGTTTTTTAAATTTATTTTGTCTGTTTTATTTTGTTATGGTTTGTTTATTTATTGTTCTTCTGTACTATGTAGCCTCAATCAGGGCATTGCTGCAAAGAGCCCTGTGCTCAGTCAATTCTCCCTGAATAAACAATGATGATGATGTATACAGTGCAACATGTAAGTCTATGTATACAGTGCAACATGTATGTCTATGTATACAGTCGTGCAACTGGTGGAGACGACGTTCAGGTTCGATTCCTGAGATGGGAATTGTGACATCTTATAGTCGAAGCGTCCTGTCAAAAGAGAACCATTTCTCAAAGCAGTAGACTCAAATAAGGCTTCAGATGTCACCATTGACGTAATTTCACAAAAAAATACAAGCCTCGATACCGAGCTTCGTCTGAAAATGCTTCACATTCTGGACACAAGCTTCGAAGCCTCGGTGTCAAGGGTAACAGCATTACCGATTTGTATTGTTTGACTGGCTGAATACAGTTCCAAATACATAAATTCACAAATTCTTCAATAATCAATGACTATCCTCAAGTCTGCTTGGACCCATTCAATGCACATGAAATGACAGACATTGACCTCACGGTGACATTGTAATAATCAAGTTTACGTTTTCGCAATGATCTCGAAAACGGCTTGGCCCAGACTCAAAATTCTGTCATAATTTCCATCTCTCAAGTCATCTGAATCTTTGCTTCAATGGTTTTCTAATTAAAAAATGTGAAATTTTGCAACTTTTTCTCAATTTTTTCAAAAACCTATTTGTAACATTTCATCAGACCTTAATGTAACGGGAGTGTGTTCTCCCTCCCTCCCTCTTCTCCTGTTAATCATTTCAGAAGAGGCAAAAGTGGATCAGAGCATCACAATTTATTTGTCAGGTGCAAGTTACTAATTCATTTACAGATTCAAACTAATCTAAAGTGAATAATCTTAAATTACAAGAGAAAGACAATAAACTTTCAAAATATTTAGAGTGTATGAACATACCTGGCCGCTCAGAGGAAGATGGCTATTCACATAGAGTGTGGGTGTCTCTGGCTAAGATTTCAAATATCTCAGTGTTAGTTCAGGTTAACTGAACTACTTGGAGACCCCTAGTAGTCTGTGAGCGTCTCAGCCACAACCACTGGCTTGCTTTTGCTTCTGGCTTGCGTCTGAGTGACCGTCCTTAAAAACCAAAATCTAACAGCAGTTGATTTTGTTACAAAGCCATACAGAGCTAAGATAGTTCGCTATAATGTTACCTGACAGACTATTTTGTACAAATATTTTATTTCTTTGAAGTTTTTTTTTTATGCCAAAAGTCTCAATAGCTCTGACAGTAACACCACAGAAGACTTTGGCAAAATGGGCCTGATTCACCACAAATGCGTTGTTATAGTGGCAAAGATTGTCAGCCACCTTTAAAAGGGCCAAAGAATCCCACGTCCAGGGGCTGCAAAACACGGGAGCAATGCTGCGGAAAACACCGGAGTGTGACACCCTCCCTCCTTGCCGCCACTATCACGTACTGGAAAGTTCACCCAAGTGCCTCCTCTTGGACCCCAGCCACCACTTCTGACCCTGTGGAGCCTGAGCGATGTTGTTGGGGCTGTTGTAAGAGAAAATCAAGAGTTAGTTAGTTACAGCTCCCCAGGGGATCCATGATTAAGCAACATTGTGGCGACTGAGGGGTTAAAAGATTGAATTGCGTATGTGAATGTCAGAATGCATTCTCCAGTCGTGGGTGACAGAGCTCTTTGTGAACTCACCTAAGACTATATTTGTACATCTCTTGAAACTCAGTAAACTCAACTGTATTCAAACCTATTGCTTCGTTGCGGTCTTTCACTTGATTCTCTGTAAACCAACACGTAGATTTAGTATAATCTAACACTGTTCTTCCTCCTCACCGCATTGGCATTTATGCCAGAAACCGCTGTTTGGTGAGCTGGTACCCATGTATACAGTATATGTGCATATGCAGTACTGCAGAGAGCGTTCATGCTCTGGGGACAGTACCTGCACTGGTCCTGTGCGACAGCCATGGGTGACCCGCCCTAGTGTCTCTTTGGTTTAGTTGTTTGCAGAAACATCTAGCGCAGATGTTGCCCATGATCATTTTTTTTGTAGCTGGCAGTAACGCACCTGAAACAGCCAACAGACCTGAAGAAGAAATCAGTGCTAAATCGAGTTTATCTGAAGCGATACGATGCGAACAACCTGCCTCCACCCCTTACCTCTCCGACCTCCTCCTCCAACATGCCCCTTTCCGATGCCTCAGGTCTGTGGATGCCAACCTCCTGCAAATACAGAGGACCAAGTGCCCAACCTGGGGTGATAAGGCTTTTTTGGTCGCCACCCCCTCCCTGTGGAACTCATTACCACACCATACCCACACTGTCAGCATTTAAAAGTGCCCTCAAAACCCACCTCTTCAGACATGCCTTCCTCAACTAACCCCCCACCCCACACAGACACACCATGGTTTTTAGTTTTTTTTATTCTTTCATTTGTTATCTTTTTTTTATGTCTTTATTTTAAGCCTCTTTGAGAACTGTGAAAATCGCTATATAAATGTGATTTATTATTATTATTATTATTACTAATAAAATATAACAAAACACGCTCTGGATATTTGCATGAAATGGTTTTCTGGGGTTAATTATTCATCTACTCTGCACTGCGTGTTACAGGAGGGAGTGCAATCCGAGTGCCTCCAAGTGTAATTGCTGTTTTTCTCCATTGTCAATGATACGCCTCCATTCAATGTGTCTCTTATCCAGGGTGGCGTAGTCAACATTACAGTATGCAGCATGGTGCCAATATTAGTACAGTTGGCTGCAATATAATATGCTACGGACAAAGATTTATATTTAACGTCAGACACGCTGAAATGTCTACTCTGAACATGTGTACACTGTTATCCTACTCTAAGGAGAAAAGAAAAAAAGTTGTATTTATTTTTTGTGTATCACATGAGTTGCAGAGATCATGAGATAATCTATTCAACCATCTGCATTTCTGGGCTAATCAACAGCACTGGCCACCATAACCACGACAGCTAGTCACCTCAACATTTGTAAGGAACAAGTCACGCTTACTAGGTCACAAACATAATCCTCAATGGGACCGAAGCAGTGGTCAAAAAGGAAACATTCTTTCGCTGTCCTCTCGTTTTCATCCGAAGAGAATTTACAAACAGGTCAATGCTTGGACTTACTGCACGGCTTCAGCACCAGGGATGTCTTTTTCTCCAGTGTGCCATCTTTCTGGTGTCTTCCAAGGTCAAAGAAAACAACCTGTGCTTTTATTGGTAGGAGTCAGATTATTTTCAGGGTTTTTGTTGCCTCGAAATGACCTAATAGCAACCACCAATTTGCCACGGTGTTATCATATGAATGGGTCTCCGTGAGAATGGGTGTGAGACTAAAATATGCATATTCGTTGTACACTCACTCACACAAAATATATCAACCTCAGAGCGTTAAAGGTTTCTGAGTATAATCTTTCATGTTTGTATGACAGAAACAGAATGATTTGTAGCAGTTTTTGGAACACCATCAGACATTCCCCCTATGAAGAAGATTTGTGTTAGGATGCAAATATGTTTGGGTGACCATTAGAGCATCCGAGAGTGATGTCACATGGTGGCAGATGCTGAAAATGTTTCTGTTGAATTAAAAACGGTGTAGTTTTATTTTGTCATTCTAATAAGCGAGGAATGCTTGTGTCATGGCTGTTCAAAGAAGGCAAATGGGAGCGGATTTGAGGTCTCTTTTATTGATCCTTTGATAAGCTGAAGACAAATCTTTGTGTGTTTTGTGTTTGAACAGGATGGTAAATTCTTTGAGTATCAAACACTTCCACACCAGTCTCAGTATCCATTATTAATGGCTTAAATGTACCTCGTTACAATCGCAGATTTAAAAACTCAACCCACTGAAGTGCACTCTGCTATGTCAGCCTTTCATCAGCATCATCCAGATCTAATTGAAGCTTCTGATTGGTCACTTCGAAACAGTTTCTCTGCTGCTTCCTGTAAATCACAAATTACACGTTACTAACTGAAACTGCAAACAAGGCTTTCCGTTTGGGTTTAAGAACTTAACAGCGGAGATGCTTTATCTTTACCTTTTTAATGTAATTCCTTAACTGGTCATTCTCCGTCATAGTTTTCTCCACCCTTCTTTTTTTAACTCCGTTTGCATTTTCCCCTTGAGCTGATCATATTGTGCCTACAGTGGGAGGGAAAAATCACAGTGATGTCAATCAATACAAAACACTTTTAAACATCCATCCAAAGATCTTTTCATTTAACCCCAGTTTATGTTAATGTGGTCTCTTATCAATGGCTCCAGTGTGGCAGACCAATAGTCATTGAATTTACAAAATCTGAGATCAGTCATCCCTAATGGAAAGGGGACACCAGGGGACACCACACCATGAATAGAATGGACATTCCGCTTGTCAAACTCAAAACAGAAAGGAAATGTGGGGTCACCGATGATGCGTTAAGCCAAATTTCTAAAATTTTAACCGTAAGGTTATATAAAATACAATACCAATTGGTATTATTAAAGGGGAGGAATAATCGACCGAAATAACGTTTCCGACGGTTCTTGGAGCTGCCAATGGAAGAAGAAATAAGAAAACAGAAAATGAGTAAATGAAAAAAGGTAGAAACACAACTTCACTGCTTGGTCCCCAATAAGAAAAAAGGTAGAAATGCAACTAAACTCCAAAAAAATAAGTTCGGAAACGCTATTTCGGTCGATTATTCCTCCCCTTTACTAATACCAATTGAACCCCAATGAATAGAATGGACATTCCTCTTGTCAAACTCAAAACAGAAAGGAAATGTGAGGTCACCGATGATGCGTTATGCTTGATAGAAGTCATTCAATAACCCTTAAATGAAATAAACGACGGGCAGAAGATGCGTTTGTGCACTACTTAGGCAAAACATCCAGAGCAATTAGTGGAACTGAGGTCCCCAGCAAAGCAGGAAGTTCTGCAGAAACAGAAGAACGTTGCTGACGACGTCCATTCTATGCCTTCCAATTCAATGGAGACATCTTATAACGACCCAAATATCATGATGTGATAAAGCGTGAGTCGACTCTCATACAATGAAATCATATGATGGGAGAGAAACACGAGGGACAGAGGCCCATCCAAGGTGTTGTCACAGACAGCTAGTTAAATAAAGAGGTTCAAGTTCTGGGCTCTGATGTAAAGAACCTTTCAATTGTTATTTGCGCTATATAAATACATGGAATTGAAAAACCGAATCTAGAAAAAAAGAATGGCTACTAATGGCTTTTGAACCATTTTGCTAGGGATAAGTGTTATCTTCATTCTAAATGCATTCGCTGTAAAATTGTTTACTAGCGCCATAGATAGCATGACATCACTCCGCACACAAACACAAACTGGAGTAAATAAACAATGAATAATAATTGTTGGGGAATTTTTAAAAAAAATGTTTTTAAAACCACATAATTGGCCTAGGTATTCAGTTGTGGGAAAATCTCCCACACCTTGAGTTTGTCATGCTCTTTGCTCAAGTGAACATCCCACACACCTTGAGTTTGTCATGCTCTTTGCTCAAGTGAACATCTCCCACACCTTGAGTTTGTCATGCTCTTTGCTCAAGTGCACATCTCACACACACCTTGAGTTTGTCATGCTCTTTGCTCAAGTGCACATCTCACACACACCTTGAGTTTGTCATGCTCTTTGCTCAAGTGCACATCTCACACACACCTTGAGTTTGTCATGCTCTTGCTCAAGTGCACACAGCTGCTCCTGCATGGCTGGGGCGGAGACCTTCTTCAAAGCCTCGTTTTCCCGCTGGACTCTCTCCACCACCTTCTTCATCAGACCGATGGTCTTCTCCAGCTCAGGGGCCGTCTTCCCACTGCCCCCTGCCTACAAAAGGAGGAGAGGGTCACTGTATCACATAACGGAGCAGGGGCGTCCCTCTCTACCTTTAAGAAGCTTTTGAAGACCCAACTCTTCAGAGAGCACTTCCCGTCCTAACTGGCACTTCGACTAGTGCGTAACTTGCAATTACAGCAGTTACATTTCTGCACTTCTTTCTTCGTTTTTTATTTCATTTTGTTATATTTCTCATGTAAAGTAGTATTTATTTATTGTTACACCAGGTTCTATTGCCCGTAGCTTGAATATTCTCTCCCTTGTACGTCGCTTTGGACAAAAGCGTCTGCTAAATGACTAAATGTAAATGTAAATGTAAAAGGAGGAGAAGGTCACTGTATCACATAACGGAGTAGCACAAGTTTACTAACATTTACATTTACATTTAGCAGACGCTTTTATCCAAAGCGACTTACATATGTGCGACTTACAATGTATACACATTTTTACATGTACACTGATGGCACACTGCACATCAGGAGCAATTAGAGGTTCAGTGTCTTGCTCAAGGACGCTTCGACAGGGAATCGAACTAGCAACCTTCTGACTACTAAACGACTTCTCTACCCCCTGTACCACTGTCGCCCCCGCCTACTAACATAAGAGGCCAAAGTGATCATTTACCTTGCGGATGTGCCCAAGTTTCGCCTCCAATGCAGCCTTCTCCTTAATGAGAACGTTACACATGTCTTTGAGATCAGACACTTGGTCCTGTCGGGGAAGATGAGTGACGTGAAGCATGAGAAACAGAGAGAAGATTGGTGAACTCTGAATAGATGCTCTTTTAAATAAATTGTATACCTTTAATCTGGGCAAGTCTTTGGTTGCTTGCTCCAGCTGGAAGCAGAGCTCCAGGTTTTTAGAAGAGAGCCGGAGGTTTTCTTCTTGTAGTTTATGCTCTTTCTGTGTAGGAGACTCGACATACGGTCCCAATGTCTGCAAGAAATGACAATATTTACACTTTTCACTGCCAGGACTTTTGACTTATAGTATTATGACTATCCTGCCAATATGCATGTCATTTGCTTGTTTCATGCAGAGTTGCAGAGTGCTTTATTCACCCCATAGTTACAAAACAGTGAACTCTTACAAGGTACATGCCTATGCTCCAAACCGGCTGTAGGCTAAATTACAAGCAACTCATTCCTTCTGAGCGGGTTGTAGTTTTATTATTAATTGAACTAGTTAGGCCAAGCATATACTGTGTCAGTGGTTGTTAATGTTTTAAGATTATCCACAGGTTTTCTTTAAGGATATCGTACGACTAGTTTATCCGATTTTGAAGGTTCCCCCCAAGAATTAAGGAGGCAGTGGGAAGTTGCTGTAAGAAGGGGAAGGTGTTTCCGCTCAGCATTTTGGAGATGACAACTTTGATTGGACAGGACAGACGGCTCGGATCAGAGAAGGAGTCTTTCCATCTGTCTTCTCTTTTCTGAGTCATTTTCAGAGGGTAACGTTTGGTGAATTGAGGTGAAATGGACCTTTAAGTGGGATTGCTTTTTGGTGAAAAGAACCAGGGGTCGGTCCCCAGCCAAATTTCTAAACTTTTAACCTTTTAACGGTTCTTGGAGCTGCCAATGGAAGAAGAAATAAGAAATGAAAATGAGTAAATGAAAAAAGGTAGAAACACAGCTTCACTGCTTGGTCCCCAATAAGAAAAGGTAGAAATGCAACTAAACTTCTCCAAACAAAGTTCGGAAACGTTATTTCGGTCGATTATTCCTCCCCTTTACTAATACCAATTGGTATTGTATTTTATATCGTTGGAAAGCCTGTGTATACCAACAGAAGAATATTGCAGGGGATTTTGCCACATTTTTTTGGGCCGCTACCCACACGGTTAGCTGTGTCGCTCATTCCACGAATGCACGATCCTTACAAGTTGTACCTCGTTGTAAAGGTGACTAATCAGGCTTTCCAACGATATCAAATACAACACAGACATGCTCTGAAACGAGCCAGATGCAAGGAGAGACAGAACACTCATTATTTTGCATTACATAATGGTGTGCTTTGATTGCTTTAAATATTCTATTCAAGTTCAATTTGAGTCGATTTTCATATACTATTATCAAGTTCAATTGTAGTTGAAAAAAAAAAACGTAAATAAATTACAAATGTGCTAATTACAGGTACATTTCTACTTCAGTAGTACTTCAGTGTAATTACTAAGTTTACTAATAAGCACTTATACTTAAATTGATATTTAGTGTATGAAGTATACTATCCCATAAATACATTACTTAATGGTGTGCTTTGAATGCTTTAAATATAGCCTAAATTCAACATAGTAAATATAACAACTTATTAACATTTCTTTCAAGAAAACAAGCAAATCTGAAAGCAGAAAAGATTTGATGGATGACCCAGGATCCTTTCATTGTGGTTATCATCGACCTATTCAAGGATATGTTAATGACACGTTAAAGGTGGAATCACTGTATATGAACACACTGTATATCAACACACTGTATATCAACACACTGTATATCAACACACTGTATATCAACACACTGTATATCAACACACTGTATATTAACACACTGTATATCAACACACTGTATACTAACACACTGTATATCAACACACTGTATACTAACACACTGTATATCTGTATACTAACACACTGTATATCAACACACTGTATATCAACACACTGTATACTAACACACTGTATATCAACACACTGTATACTAATGTAACAGGGTTTAATGTGCTTCCCTGAATTTCCCTCCCTTCATGGGTTAATTCTCTAGCACGGTCAAGGTGCAGATTATTGGTTCCCGAGTATTATTTGGATACAATGTTTTGAAGTGGGTGTGATTGAGAGGTTGTCTCTGGGTTCTTCCTTTCCTCTGTCTCTTTCTTCGAATGTATGGGACAGAGGTAGGTACACGTCCTGCAGACACACACTGGCGAGTTAGCTAGCCTACATGTGAGCTTGTTTTGTGCATATTGTTTTAAGTGGCTTGCCTGATTTGTATTGACAGGAGCTGAGCGTCTTGCTAACTCTGTCCAACGGATTTTATGTTCGTCATTTGCATGTATCAGGTGGGTCACGTTTTGCACTTGTGTGTTTTGTGCACGTGTTAGCTCTTTCTTCGAATGTATGGGACAGAGGAGCTGAGCGTCTTGCTAACTCTGTCCAACGGATTTTATGTTCGTCATTTGCATGTATCAGGAAGCAGCAATAAACGTGTGAACATCAGGTCGGTGGCTGTGTCCTTCTTAAACAAACACAACGCAGAGTGAAACAGCGAGGGGAAGATAACCTCCGTTACAGTGGTGCCGTGACGACCCGGATCTCTGTTCAGCTGTGTGCCGAACACTGGGCTAGCTGCATCGACAACGCCGACCTGAGACCAACGACGACGCCGACGTGCGCTGCCACTGACGTTGCTGCTTTTATAGCGTGCCTCACGCTTGATGCACTTGCATGCATCACCGTGTATCTTTTGAACTGTTACTGAGTGCATTGCAAGGGTGAATGCATCTGTGGTCTCTGTTAGTGAGGCGGTGCAAATGAACAATTCATATGTTTGAATCGTAACACTGTGTTTTATATCATTTTGGTATATTATATATATATATATATATATTTTTTTTTTCAATTTTGTTTTCTCTTTCTATTAACGTGTACTTATTATGGAGCCTACTGGTTGTTACTACTTTAGTGTTGGGAGGGGGAGGGTCTTCCGACATTTAGCCCTTCAGGTAGTCCTGGGTTGATGGGTGACGACACTGTTAGGAATAGGATTTCATTTTCTACACCTGTGCGCCAAGCATCCACTAGGTCTGACACCCCTACGGTGCTGACCAGTGAACAAGTTAGGGATATCAGTTTTAACATTAGTCAGGCAGTCAGTGCAAATATTTTGCATACCATGCATTCTGGTTCTCCATCTCTATCTACTGGCCATTCACCGGGGGGTGGTTCCTTTATTGATGGCTCACAATTGAATCTGGTCCTTAAATCTCAGAAGAAGGAGCCTCCGTTCTTCAGAGGTGATAACAGTGATAAGTTCTCTCTGTCTGAATGGGAGGGTTTAATGAGGGCATACTTAGGTAGAAGTGGCTACACCGGGCGGGAATGTGTGGATGAGTTGGTGGGCAGACTGGTGGGCAGGGCCAGAGATGTAGTCCGCATTTGGCTGCGCAGCAATAGTCATGTGTTTGACTTCTGGGGATGTGGAGGCTGTGTTCGGGGTGCTCCGGCAACACTTTGATTCGGTGGTGCGTTCAGGTATGCCGCTGGCTGATTTTTATGCCACCTTGCCGTATCCCAGTGAACAGCCTTTGGACTATTGGATCAGGCTGAACAAGGCAGCTGAGGTAGTTGAACAGTCTATGGGAAAAGGCAGTAAGGCATTGCAGCCGCAAACTGTAGAGGTTGCGGCCATGTTTATTAGGCATTGCCCTGAAAAAGACTTGTCCCTAATGTTCCTGAGTAAGCCACAGACTATGTGGACGGCCTGTGAAGTCCAATCACAGTTGGATGAGTTTTTGAGGAGCCGTGCGGGAAAGGTGGGCCATGTATCTCAGCACACCACTTTGACAGCCACACCGGTAAGTGGGGCGGTGGTCAGCAGTGTGCCGACTGGTGAGTCTACAGTGGGGGTGGGCAAGCTAGGTAGTGCAGCTGCGGAGGGTACCAAAATTGACAGGTTGCTTGACGTGTTAGAAAAGATGGTTGTGTGTAATGCGCAAGTTGCTGGCCAGCCTAGGCAAAGTGTGACGCGCAACTTCAGATGCGGAGTGTGTCAGAGTTCCGACCACTCTACTCAGTCACATTGTAGATTGCATAATTTGTGCTTTCTGTGTTTTAGCCCTGGCCACACACGACTTCAATGTCAGGGTAGGTCTTTAGGTAGGAGTCGGGCTGTTGTGCCTGTGGCGGTGGAGCCAGCACAGACGCTGAAGCCGTTTCAGGGAAACTAGTGAGCCTCCATTCGGGGGAGGACAGTGGCAGGCATCTTAGTTTACCCTCCGGTTTGAATGATGACATTGAGTCTGTGTATTCGTATTTGTGTGAAACCTTGCCAAAGTCAAGCAGAGTAGTCATGCAGAACACCATGAGAGTGACACAGAGTGACAGTTTGTTTTATGCATCGGTTTTAGTGCAGGGCAAGGTTGAAGTACAGGGGATGTTGGATACTGGGTCAATGGCGACCACACTTAGTGCAGACGTTGTGCCACGTCTGAGGGAAGCAGGTGTGTTGCTGGGTGAGTCTCCAACTCCTGTGGATATTGTCTTGGTTGGTTGCGGGGGTAAACAGACTAGTCCTCTTGGTGTGCTTGACATGGTTATTGAGATGTATGGATTCAAATTTGAAGTTCCTGTGTTGATTATCAAGGGACAGGTGGACCCGTTGATTGTTGGCACTAATGTGTTGAAGCCTCTTATCAGGCAATTTAAGTCCAGTGATGCTTTCTGGCGGGTTGTGAGTCAGCCTGATGTAGCAGGTCAGGGTGATAGCAGCCAGTTTTTACGCCTTTATCGAATTTGGAGAGATGGAGAGGTGAGTCCATTCCAGATAAAGTGGGGTACACTGAGGCTGAAGAGTGCAGTCACACTCCAACCTATGACTGAGCATCTGGTGTGGGGCAGGTTGCCACCGAAAACACGTATCTCTGTTGGCAGCACGGTTGTTGTGGAGCCCAGCACTACGCGCTGCATAAATAGACAGATGCTTGTTGGACGTATTGTCTCTCCTATGTGGGGAGATGGGTGGCTTCCGGTTAAGATTGTTAATCCCACGCCCGACGCAGTAACCTTGCGCCGGAACGCAAAGGTAGCAGATGTGTACCCGTGCATTGCCCTGGAGGATTTTGATCATGACTTGGTGTCACAGAATGTAGCTACGGTGAGGTCAGGCAGTTCTCATGGCAGTTTGTCTGTTAACAGTGACTCTGGTGGGCGTGGTTGGGAATGTTGATAGGCACATTGCAGGGCCTTGGACTGGGGTCTATACCCATTGACGATTGTCAGGCCTCTCCTTGTGGGAAGGACAGGTTAGTTGATCTGATAAAGGAATACGAGTCTATCTTTTCTCGGCATAAGCTTGACTGTGGTGAGGCACGTGAGTTTTGCCATAGGATCAGGTTAACAGATGACCGTCCTTTCAGGTTGCCATATCGCAGGCTGTCCCCAGCACATTATCAGAAGTTGAAAGAGACTTTGGATGAAATGGAGGAAAAAGAGATAATTAGAAAATCTAGTAGTGAGTACGCTTCTCCATTAGTGCTGGTGTGGAAGAAGAACGGGGACCTGCGATTATGCACTGACTTTAGGTGGCTTAACGCGCGCAACGGTTAAGGATGCTCACCCACTTCCTCACCAAGCGGATGTCCTTGCTGCTCTAGGTGGTAAATGTGTTCTTTTCCACTATGGATTTAACCTCAGGTTATTACAACATGCCTTTGCATGAGGATGATAAGAAGTATACCGCCTTTTCATCTCCATTAGGATTGCATGAAATATACAGGCTCCCGCAGGGTTTGTGTAATAGCCCCGCCTCCTTCAATGAGAATGATGCTCTCCATATTTGGGGATCAAAATTCTTAAGCCTTCCTCTGTTATTTGGATGATCTGTTATGTTTCGGGAGATCTGAAGACGAGAGTTTGCAGCGATTACGCATGATTTTTGAGCGTTGAAGGAACACAACCTAAAGTTGTCGCCTGCAAAGTGTAAATTTCTTAGGAGGTCTGTGAAATTTCTAGGTCATATAGTTTCTCAGGAGGGTGTTGCTAGTGATCCAGACAAGGTTGAGGCTATTGTGAATGTCTCGCAGTCAGATTTGATGGAGGCTGATGGTGCCACACCGTCGGCGAGTAAGATCCGCTCCTTTCTTGGTATGGTGGTTTACTACCAGCATTTCATTGAGAACTGTTCTGTACTGGCAAGGCCACTGTTTGTACTTACAGGTGGGTCTAAAAGGCCACGTAGGAATAAGGGGGTGAGTAGGCCCGTGCAAAGGAGAAAGCTCTGCCCTCAGGACTGGTCCCCTGAGTGTTCAGAGGCGTTTCAGGCCCTTAAGTCTGCACTGGTGAATAGTGTGCCTTTAGCCCATCCAGATTTCACTAAGCCTTTTCTGCTGTCTGTTGATGCGTCCACTAGTGGTCTTGGGGCTGTACTGTCCCAGGTGCAGCCTGGTCTAGACAAAGCTCGGCCCATTGCTTTTGCAAGCAAGTCGTTGAATCATGCCCAGTCTAAATATCCTGCTCATCGGCTCGAGTTCTTCGCTATGAGGTGGGCTATTTGTGATAAATTTAGTCACTGGCTACGGGGTCACAGGTTCACAGTGTGGACTGATAATAACCCACTTAAGTATATTTTGACGAAGCCGAAACTGGATGCATGCGAGCAGCGTTGGGTGGCTAAGCTAGCACCGTATGATTTTGATATTTTGTATATTCCCGGTCCCAAGAATGTGGTGGCGGATGCTCTGAGCAGGGAGCCTTTTGTGAGGCCCAGAGTTATGCACCGCTTGACCAGAACTCCCTATGCTGATCTGCTCCAAGAGGCAGAGAACTTGCAAGTGGATGCAGTTCAGGATATGTTTCGCCTGTCCACTGAGCTTTCTGAAGTGAGGGGAACAGCGGATGGTTTCTGGGCCTGACGAGGTGTGTGTCGGGGCTGCACATGCTGTTCAGTTTGAGGTGGGTGGTAGAGTCTCGCGTGAAGAAGTGTCTGCTGTATTCCAGTCCTCTCACCATTGGGGGGACGGCGCTAGGCTTAGGGCCGTCTCTCATGCTCAGCAGCTGAAGGCTATGGCCATGTCTGGCCAAAATCCTTTGCCAGTGCTCAGCCATGATGAACTGTATGATAAGCAGTGTCAAGATGCTACCATTTCCAGGGTTAGGTTCTTTGTTGACAGGGGGCGTCGTCCGTCCAGGCGGGAGCGGGAGCACGAGTCCCAGGAGACACTTAGAACCCTGAGGCAATGGAGTAAACTCACCACCAGGGTGGGGCGTGTTGTATAGGGTGTCTAAGAATACTGTGTCCAAAAAGAATGCTTTCCAGTATGTGGTACCTGAGGCACTAAGGCTCATGGTTCTTGAAGGGGTACATGATGAGGCTGGTCATCAGGGTCAGCAGCGTACTCTGTGGTTGGCCAGACAGAGGTTTTATTGGGACACGCTTGAGAGAGATGTCCGGGCTTACGTCCAGAGGTGCAAGAGATGTGTAGTGAGCAAGGCTCCGGAACCTGAGGCTAGGGCCCCTCTTCGTTTCCATTACTTCCTCAGCACCTCTCGAGTTAGTGTGCATTGATTTTTGGTCTGCAGAAGACTCCAATAATAAGTCTGTTGATGTGTTAGTAGTGACTGACCATTTCACTAAGCTGGCATGTGCCTTCCCATGCCCTAGTCAGTCGGCCAAGTCTGTGGCTCGGGTCCTATGGAACAAGTACTTCTGTGTCTATGGATTTCCAGCTTGTATTCATTCTGACCAGGGGGCTAATTTTGAGAGCTCTTTAATTGCTGAGTTGCTCCAACTGGCTGGGGTGGAAAAGTCCCACACCACCCCGTATCATCCCATGGGGAATGGTCAGGTAGAGAGGATGAACCGCACCCTAGGGAATATGATCAGGGCTCTACCACCTAGGTCAAAGGCCAAGTGGCCTCAAATGTTGAATGGCCTCGCTTTTGCGTATAACTGCACGGTTCACGAGACCACAGGGTACCCCCCTTTCTATTTGATGTATGGCCGCACTCCTAGGTTGCCTGTAGACTTGATGTTCGAAAGTGTTTTGCTGGACGGGGAGACAGTTGATATCGACACGTATGTGGCATCCTTAGGGAGGGATTTGCGAGAGGCCATGACTCTGGCGCAGACCACGCAGAGAAACAACAGCTTCGTCAGACGGAGCTGTATAACAGAAAGGCTAAGGGACACCTGGTTAATGTGGGTGACAGAGTCTTACTGGCTAACAAGGGGGAGCGGGGCAAGAAGAAACTGGCAGATAGGTGGGAGGGGACTATTTACACTGTTGTCACTGTGAATAGTAGGACACACACATACCACATCAGGAGCCCATCAGGTACTGTAAAAACTGTACATAGGAACCTCATCATGCCAGTTAACTTCCTGCCACTGACCGATGTGGATGATGAGGAGAATCTGTCATTCTCTGGGGGTAGTCTCAGTGAGGCTTGCGTCTCAGGGTCCAGTGGGGACAATACATCTGTCGACCGCACAGCTTCGTGGGTGGCTGGGCTTCCTGGTGCTTCCACATCTCATGGTAGCGACATAGGGGATTCACAGGGGATTCAAGTGGCTCCGGATACAGTTAATTTGGACTCAGTAAGCACTGTGCTGTCTTTGCACAGCAGCAACCCTGCCTGTGCTGTGCCAAGTGATAGTGCTGAGTTGTCTCTGTCCGTGGAGCCCCCCTCAACTCTTAGGTCTACTGCCCACACACGTGCTTCACCTGGTCATCATGGGGGTTGGCTATGCACTAGGCGGGGTAGACTTGTTAGGCCTGTGAGGAGGCTAATACAGACTATGGCTCTACAGTGGGTGCGGAGTCTCCTAAGAGGAGCT